>NC_136741.1:335000-372500 GCF_936440315.1 Barbus barbus
GTCTCCTCCAGCTGATTGTATGTTTCATGTTGAGTGAATATGTGATTATGTGTTTTTCTGGCAGTGAACTATCAGAGCAGATCAAAGCTGTGACTAAAGACATTCACATCCGAGCGGAAAACACCGAGCTGATGCTGAGCTACCAGAGAGGACACGTGTCCCAGCAGCAGTATCAGGTAACTCAAGCCACAGCCTCAAACAGTGAAGGATGTTCAGACACGACACACTGAGAGGGACTGTACACTGTAAAAAAATAAATAAAAAATAAATAAAAAATAAAGTTGAGCCAACTTAAAATTTTACAGTGTATTAGAGTTTCAGATCCGCTGTGGAATCTCACCTGGTTTCTTCTGCTCTGTGTTCCAGCTGCTCTTGTGTTCGCTGTATAAGATATACGAGGCGCTGGAGGAGGCGCTGGACACAAACGCCTCCCATGATGCCGTGGCACCCATTTACTTCCCACAGGAACTGGCCCGACTGGAGTCCATCGGGAAAGACCTGGAGTATTTCTACGGACAGAGCTGGAGGGAGAAGATGACGGTGCCGGCCGCGACGCTGACATATGCACAGAGACTGAGAGAGGTGAACATCTACAAAAAACTGATCCATACAAGGAACAATTAATTAATCCATCGATATCTGGCTAATTTTGAGATTAATGGCACTGATCGTGGCGTATGATTGTTAGTTTCATCATGCAATAGTTGCCTCAAAAAATTAAATATTCTGAAAATGTGCTCACCCTCAGGCTATCTGAGATTAGGATTTGGATCCGATCTGGAGAAATGTGTCTCTGCATCAGTGTCTCAGCAATGGATGCTCTGCAGTGAATGGGTGCCGTCAGAAGCAGAGTCCAAACAGCTGATAAAAACATCACAATAATCCACACCACTCCAGTCCATCAGTTAACATCTGGAGAAGACAAAAGATGAAACTAATCCAGCATTAAGACGTTTTTAACTCAAATACCATAGAGTCCATAATAACTCTTCCTCCAGTGATAAAGTGCATCTGCTGTTGTCTCTCACATCAAAATCAGCCACATATTAGTTTAGATCTGTTTTGGCATCTGTGCAGATTTCTCTCCTGATTCAGACCAGAACACTTTATCACTGGAGGAAGAGTTATTATGGATTATGGACTCCATGGTATTTCAGTTAAAAACGTCTTAATGCTGGATTAGTTTGATCTTTTGTCTTCTCCAGATGTTAACTGATGGACTGGAGTGGTGTGGATTATTGTGATGTTTTTATCAGCTGTTTGGACTCTCCTTCTGACGGCACCCATTCACTGCAGAGCATCCATTGCTGAGACACTGATGCAGAAACACATTCCTCCAGATCTCAGATGGCCTGATTGTGAGCTCAGTTTCAGCACATTTTCATTTTTTCTATTCGTTTAATGTCTGAGAGTGATATCAGTGGAGCAGGACTCTATTGTAGATGATCTGAGGCGCTGTTAGCATGTCATAGGTCATTGATACGGTCTGTTGTTGACAGTAGTGTGACTCTGAAACGCTTGTGTCTCAGGTGGGCCGGGATCACCCTGAGTATCTGCTGGCTCATGCTTACACGCGCTATCTGGGCGACCTGTCGGGTGGGCAGGTGCTGGGCCGCATCACGCAGAAGTCTCTCGGGCTGAAGAGCGGAGAGGGCTTGTCCTTCTTCTCGTTTCCGGGCGTCAGCAGCCCAAACCTCTTCAAGCAGCTGTACAGGAGCCGCATGAACAGCGTGGAGCTGACGGAGGAGCAGCGGAGCGGCGTGCTGCAGGAGGCCCTCGCTGCCTTCGAGCTCAACATCCAGGTGAGAGAGCGCTCGAACACTCGTTACGCTTATTAACCAGCCACTGAAGAGCACTGCTGATCGGTTTGTTTGTGTTGTTCAGGTGTTTAACGAGCTGCAGGATTCACTGAGCTGCGTCTCAGACACAGAGAATGAAGTGAGGCAGAGACACACACAACACAAGCAGAACACAACAGCAGCAGCAGCAGGTAAAACACACACACACACACACACACACACACACACACACACACGCGCACACACACAGATGTTATGACTCTGGTCTGCAGTGTTGTAAGTGTTGGTGATGTTCCTCAGATGAAGGAGTGTGTGAAGCGCTGCAGAGCTCGTCTCTGGTGCCTCGGTTCCTGCGGACGCTGCTCGGTGTGTTCGTGGTTCTGGTCGTCGGGATGGTCTACGCTTTTTAAACCAGTTTCATGTCACACACTTTGAAAATTGGCACATTTTGTAGACAATGTGTTATTTAATGATGTCATTAATAATAAAAATGTGATTGCATGTTTATCATTATATAGTTCAGAATAATTCAAATGTTGAAACTTGTTTACAGACAATCATTTTGTAACCATGTATATATGCCTTTGTATTAATACTATATTTTTGTAATAAAATCTGTTTAAGGATTCATTGTTACTGAATGTTGCATTATTTCTGGGCTTGTTTTTATCTCAGATGTAACTCATGGTTCTGGCATGTTTAGACTAATATCTAGTTTCTCATGATCACTGTATAATAGTGCATATATTCACTAAAGGAATTTATTCATTTATCCACTGATTTTCATTAAACATGAAAGTTATCGGCTCTTAAATCTGATTCTCCATCTCACATTCTTCACATCTGCTTTGGACACGAGTTTGAGCAAATGGCAGAATTTTCATACTTCAGAGGAAAGATACAAACAAACTGCAGTACAGATTGGCTGCTTGTGATGCTTTACGATTTGTGAGATAATAATCACATATGAATTACTGCTACACAACATTCAAGGACACAATCTGAGACAAACATGAGCATTATATAGTGTATTTAATATGACATTCAGACAGAGGTATGGCAGTCCTTCTTAACGGTTAATTTACAACATAAATTACTGCTTTTTACACACACACACACACACACATTAATACAAATGAACTTACACAGGCAACAAACAGCGTATTGGTTGTTTTTTATGAGTGGTCTAAAGTTTCACACACATCAAGTGCCAAATTCAGTGTAAGAAACAAACCCAAAGTGAAATGAAGAGGAGGTGGATCTCAGAGTCTGAAGATCTGCTCGTGGTTCTGCTCCTGTGCCGCCTGTCGAGGGCTCGAGGGACAGACGCCGGCGGACGAGCTGCTCTTCATCGAGGGAAGATGATCTGCAGCCTCAGCTCTTCCAGTTAGAAACTTATCAAACTCTGGCAGCCAGAACAGAGAGAGAGAGAGAGATGAATGAATGAATAACAGTGTGTGTGAATCAGATTCAGTGAGTAATAAACCTCAGCAGATGCTCACCTTCACTGGTTACTCCCTCACTGTCATCAACATCCGGCTGAAAAACAGCATCATCCGATCACAAACATACACGGGCTGTGTTCACAGTGCATTTGAAATCATTTGCTCTTGGATTAATCTGATTGTAATTGCTTTGAATGATGTGTATATTTTTCTACATATGAATTAATGCATTTGTGTTTTGTTCAGTGAGCTCTGCTGTATTGTCTGCACTCAGAAGCATCCTGTGCACAGTGCACACTGCAGGAGTAGTAGATGTAGTGAGGTAGTATGTGACTGCAGTGCTGTGACTCCAGCAGATGGCGCCGCTGCTATGAACCGGTGAGTGTGAAGAGTGTTAAAGCAGTGAATCAAACTCTCTTTACCATCTCTGCAGACAACCACCTCTCAATTTCATCCATGGCTGAGCTGCGTGGAGCTGGAGCCTAACAACACAAAACAGCACAAACGTCACAAGATCTCACATCACAAACTGATCATCTGTGAGCAAAACTGATCCAGTGCTAGAGCAGATTTAAAGTGTGTCCATTCATCTATCAGCACATGCAAATCATCCAGATCTGACCGATAACATCCAACCATCACCTGAAGGCTTAAAGGAACAGTTCATCCAACAATGAGAATGTGCTGATCCTCAGGCTGTTCAAGATCAGGATGAGTGTGTTTCTTCATCAGGTTTGTATAAATGTGTCTCTGCATCAGTGTCTCAGCAATGGATGCTCTGCAGTGAATGGGTGCCGTCAGAATGAGAGTCCAAACAACTGATAAAACATCACAATAATCCACACCACTCCAGTCCATCAGTTAACATCTGGAGAAGACAAAAGATGAAACAAATCCAGCATTAAGACATTTTTAACTGAAATACCATGGAGTCCATAATAACTGTTCCTCCAGTGTTAAAGTGCATCTGCTGTTGTCTCTCACATCAAAATCAGCCACATATTTGTTTAGAGCTGTTTTGGCATCTGTGCAGATTTCTCTCCTGATTCAGACCAGACCACTTTATCACTGGAGGAACAGTTATTATGGATTATGGACTCGTATTTGAGTTAAAAACATCTTAATGCTGGATTAGTTTCATCTTTTGTTCTTCCCCAGATGTTAACTGATGGACTGGAGTGGTGTGGATTATTGTGATGTTTTTATCAGCTGTTTGGACTCTCATTCTGACGGCACCCATTCACTGCAGAGCATCCATTGCTGAGACACTGATGCAGAGACACATTTCTCCAGATCGGATGAAGAAACACACTCATCTGGGACAGCCTGAGGATGAGTGCACTACCCATTTTGGGTGAACTACTTCTTTAAATCAGCCCCACAAACCTCATTTCACACCAGTGACAAATAAATGCAAAGCATTATTGTAAATGAAACGTGAAGAAGGCTCTACATTTCCATAAGCTGTTCTGTGATTTAACATGTTTTTTCTGATATTTGCTGCAGTTTGTCTCTCATTGAATAAGGTGTAGTGGCAACTCCAGTGACGTCACAGAAACCCACCAGAGCCTCGCTGTAAATCCACTGAGACTGACGGACCCAGTCGCTCTCAGCACCCTTCACACACACAAACACACTCCAGCAGGTCAAACACAGTGAGATACACACATGATCAGTGTGATGAGAGACACAGGTGTGTACTGACCCCCGCCGTGACCTGCAGACGCGTGTCCAGAGCTTCAGCCAGACCGTCCACTGCACCGGGATCCTCGTACCGCACACTGGACACACACACACACACACACACACACACACAGCATCAGACCTCACTTCACCTGAGCTCTAGGAGACAACAATCTGCTCAGACGATCGGCAAACACAAACCTCTTCCTCTGTTCGGCCAGAGAGCTGCTCCTCGTCTGAGCAAACATGTCAAACTCTTCATCTTCAAGTGCTGAGACACACACACACACACACACACACACACACAGTTTACATCCAGGTCTATCATCTCTTACACCGGATCAAGCTGCAGAGCTGGCTCTCTCTCACCTGAGCTGCTTGTTTGGTGGGATGCAGGGCGGGGCTTGTGTTGATTGACAGCTGGAAGAGTGTTCTGATTGGGCGATGGAGACTCAGGGCTGAGGTCAATAAGGTTTGCTGTCTCAGTCTGGGCACAGAAATCCAATAATCATAGACATGTAAAACAATCTTTATACATGTTATTGTAAAACCGCTTTGGTAAGATATTAACACAATGTGTGCTGAGTAGCTCCTCTCACAGTGAAATCTCATTGGTCCAAATCACGCTGCTCACGTATATGGATCATGCAGAAGTAAAACACTTCATATTTCCTCCATTTCTCTTCTTCCTTTTAATGATAACTTGTACACCATTGAAGACAAACCTGCTGTGAGCTACAAGATTGTTAATTGATAGTTTATGCTTTTGTTGAAGCCATTATTTCAACTTATTTTTTTTTAAATAATCACAATTAAATATTTTACAGTGACCCTGAAATATATAGTTTTTATAGAAGTAAATGACTTTAAATTAATTAGTCTTTTAATTATATTACACCATTCGCAATGCTTGGTTCTTTCCCTCATTGAGCTCACAGTCAGTGTTTTTGTCAAATTTTATCAAATCAAAGTTGGTAACGTAGTGATTCTCCTCGTAGCCGGTTGCTTTGGTTCATGGCTTCTAAATTTTGACCAAATCCGAGAGAAGAGTCCGAGAGAACAGATGAAGGTTTACCTGCGACTCCTGCTGTTCTTCTGTGTTTGACCTCGGCATGTTCATCCTGTCAAACCTTCCACCAGAGACAGAAGAGGTGTGTTAGTGTGGAGCTGGGGCCGCTGCTGGCCAAACGGGGCCCCCCCTCCCTCAAATATTATGGAAGTAAAAATAATTCATAAAAAAATACTATAGGGGTCAAAATAGAACTTTAATAAAATACAAAAGTAAAAAAATAAATTGTATTATTTACAAAGTACAACTGTAGCTCAGTTACCTATGGCTATGACTTTATTAATACAGTTGTCTGACTGATGCATTCAGAAATCACACAAAAGAAAATTAAGCAGTTTTATACGATAAAACCATGGTTCATTTTTGTAAGGGTTTTGATGTCCACATGTTTTGTTGTTGTTGAAGAAATTATAGAGGCTGTAGCATCTATAGCAAAAAGGTGGCCAAAATGAAAGATTAAGTGGATATTTGAATTAAATGTTTGGTCAAAATAGCCTATTAAACAAGGACTTGATCGTCCTGTAAGTGTAACAGCAGCAATTACCAGGCCTTTGGCTCCCTTTGCAGGCATTTGTAATAACATGTAATGTACATAAATTGTTTATTTTGTATTAGCCTACATTATGTATTTTAACTGTGTTATTAAATTAAATCATGTAATTATTAATTAACCAATCATTATTGCCTCATTGTTTTTATATAATGCATTTTAAAGGCTATTGTTGGCTTAGGTCTGTTTTTATAACCACAAAAATTATTATCTTAATACTTCTTTGTAAATTATTATTTGAAGTAAAAAAAAATCATGGTTAATTTGCTGTTACCATGGGTACAAGAACCATGATTTTTTTGTTTTATTTGTGTTAAAACCATGGCTAATTTTCATAAGGGAACATAGAACGTCAGAGAGAATATTATATGCGTTGTTGGGGGTTAAATTATTACCGACATTAAAACAAGTTATTAACGTCAACAGCCAAAAAAGTTTCACAGGATTATGAAGTGATGCACGGGCTTCAATTTCACTTTTTTTTTTTTTTCTCGGCGCCGGATTGCTGATGTCTTTTCACGGGCATAGTTGTCTATCAATTATGATCATTTGCATTCAGCCGCAAATATGAAGTGCGAGCGGTTGCGAGAAGTGTTTTTTTTTTTTCTTGAGCAACAGGGATGGTGCCCCCCTGGGAGTTGGTGCCCTACGCAAACTGCATACTCTGTGTATAGGGAGCGGCGGTACTGGACGCAGCACTGGACGAGCGCCACACCGGAGCCTCACTGACCTCTCATAGCGAATGAACGCATTGTTGAGATCATCATTGACCAGCAGAAGCTCTCCGACCATCTCGTCCTCTGACAGATTAGGAATCAACTCCATGACCCTCTGCTGCATCTGCTTACACACCGAATACAGCTGCTGCTCTCACACACACACACACACACGTTTGTTTCTGTGAATTGTGGGGACTTTCCATATACTTCTATTACTTTTATACTGACCAAACAATATTTTCTGTCCCCTAACCCTAAACCTACCCCTTACAGAAAACCTGTTTGCATTCTTACACTTTCACATAAACATCATTTACTATTTTTAATCATTTTTTTTTCCCTCGTGGGGACCACAGGCCACCCCCCACAATGTCAAACATTTCAAGTTTTACTATCTTTGTGGGGACATTTGGTCTCTCTCTCACTCTCTCACACTCACACACGCGCACACACACACACACACACACACACACACACACACACACGCACACACACACACACACTCACACACACACACTCACACACACACACCTGCAGCAGCTCTGCGTCTGATGCTGATGCTTCTCCAGGTTTGACGTGATTCAGCATCTCGGTCATGACGCTCAGATTTCCTTTGACCAGATCCAGTTCAGATCTCAGCTTCTGCTTCTGGAGGAAAGCAGTCAGAACAAACACAAATGCTGACCATCCCAAACTCACTGAACCCCAAACCCTTGACCTTTAACCCCTGACAGCAGTGAGCATCAGGGTGTGATTTACCTTTTTATTGCCTCTGACATTGATATTCCTGGTTCTGATCAGAACATAAGTAATACTGTGTTTGAGGTCTAATGTTCATAAATGGTCAACAGTTTTACCAGCTGAAATGTGTTCGAAATGTTTGACAGCTTATCTTAACACCTCATGGGGCCTATGAACGGTATAAATACATTTACAGTTAATAAGATAATTGTTTGAATTTTCATGTAGTTAGTTCAGTTTAAACATTTTTCCTGTTCATTTTAGAAAATTACACTGTATCTCTGCATTGTCTACATTTCAATGATGACATTCTCATTAAGATAACAACCCTCTGGTTTTTAATAAATCGCGATGTACCTCGTCGGGCAACACAGGGCTCCGCTGATCGCTGGATTGTGGAGTGTGTGTCGCTGGTGACGAGTCAGTGTGAGACGGGGATGTAGCTGAGGAAGACACCCCATTTTCCGGAATACTCTGAGAGAGAGAAAAGAGAAAACATGTTAAAGGCATAGTTCATTCAAAAATGTACACCAGTGGATCAGCATCGCTAAACCAGTGGATCAGCATCGCTAAACCAGTGGATCAGCATCGCTAAACCAGTGGATCAGCATCGCTAAACCAGTGGATCAGCATCGCTAAACCAGTGGATCAGCATCGCTAAACCAGTGGATCAGCATCGCTCAACCAGTGGATCAGCATCACTAAACCAGTGGATCAGCATCACTAAACCAGTGGATCAGCATCGCTCAACCAGTGGATCAGCATCGCTCAACCAGTGGATCAGCATCGCTCAACCAGTGGATCAGCATCACTAAACCAGTGGATCAGCATCACTAAACCAGTGGATCAGCATCGCTAAACCAGTGGATCAGCATCGCTAAACCAGTGGATCAGCATCGCTCAACCAGTGGATCAGCATCGCTCAACCAGTGGATCAGCATCGCTCAACCAGTGGATCAGCATCACTAAACCAGTGGATCAGCATCACTAAACCAGTGGATCAGCATCACTAAACCAGTGGATCAGCATCACTAAACCAGTGGATCAGCATCACTAAACCAGTGGATCAGCATCACTAAACCAGTGGATCAGCATCACTAAACCAGTGGATCAGCATCACTAAACCAGTGGATCAGCATCACTAAACCAGTGGATCAGCATCACTCAACCAGTGGATCAGCATCACTAAACCAGTGGATCAGCATCACTAAACCAGTGGATCACCATCACTAAACCAGTGGATCAGCATCACTAAACCAGTGGATCACCATCACTAAACCAGTGGATCAGCATCACTAAACCAGTGGATCAGCATCACTAAACCAGTGGATCACCATCACTAAACCAGTGGATCAGCATCACTCAATAACACTGTGGGTTCTGTGAGCTTTACCCTGTTGGGCGTGTGGATGGGCGAGAGGGAGTCCAGATCCGTCATGGGAAACTCCAGGCCTCTCTGCCGCAGGTCCTCATAGACGCTCACCACTCCAGACAGAGACGGACTGTTCCGGAAAGCATCGGCCCACGCCTGCAACACAGAGCCAACGTCAAGCTGATCAATCACAATCAATCACAACTGTGGTGAGAGCGCTTCACCTGGATGAGGCTCAGGACTCTGTCATGAAGGATCATGGGAGGGTTGTTTTTGGGTAGAATCGCTCTGACCAGAACGCCCTCCACAAACTCTCTGGAACTGATGCAGACATGGAAACGAGGGCCACAGTTCTTCACGCACGTCTCAAGAACCTGAAACACAGAACAGCCATCTGAACACAGTGTGACACACACACACACACACATACACGCGCACACACACACACACACACACACACACACACACACACACACACACACACACACACACACACACACACACACACACACACACTCCTGCAGAGGAAGTGATCTCACAGACACTCACGGTCAGAGCCAGCATCACCTCCCTGAAGTTCTTATTACCCACAATCCTCTTCTTTAAAGCTCTCACTGCATCTTTGGGTCTGGAAAACAACACAAGCATTCAGACGACAGAGAGGAGGCGGCGGTGAGCGTATCTGGAGTATCTGCAGAGTGTGAGGGACTCAGCACCCGTCATCCGTCTCGTTGATGATGTCACAGATCTCCAGATTCAGACTCCAGTCCTCCGTCTGAAGAGCAGCACTGGTGGCTTTCTCTGACACACAAACACACATTCAATTCATACATTTCATATGAAAATTAAATATGCAAAATAAAATCAGTAGCATAAAAAAGCATAAATTATTCAACGTGTCACATAATAATGAGTTGTCACTCCACTGTCATGTTTTATTGATCGATTAGGGAGTGAAACTGTCTGTCTGTCGTCTCACAGAGGAATGGAAGTTAAAAGAGGTTTTCAGTTTGATGATATCAGGAGAAACAGGACCTTAAATAATGACACCTTATTACATAAGAGCAGCGGTTGTTTGTTACTGTATTGCATCTCATCTGCTTCCAGTTATTTTTGCTGCACAGCTTGTTATGCTGCTTAATATTGCAAACTGGTGTTTCTTACCAAATTATTTAAATTTATTAATCAAAACACACAGGTTTGTAGCGCAAATAGTTTTATTGTTTACTGCACTTTGTTATTCTTCTAGTTTTTCCTATAGCAGCTAAAGAATCGGTGGTGTCTCTTACATATGTGCGGCAAAATCAAGCGGTGAGACGAATGAAAAGTGCAAGTCAACCAGAAGGGCTTAGTGACATTTAAATATATATCAAATGAAAGCTCTTAATGAGCTCTTTCTACTGGCAAAAGTACTGTCATCCATGAGTGCACAATGTTTTTATTATAAACAATTGAAATCAGTAAACAAAGTCGGATCAAACTATGGTGACATTTGTGTTTTGGCTCTCCTGTGAAGTTGGTGAAATGTCACTTTCTGGTTCTCACCCCTCGTTATTATCCCTCACTTTTAGTTTTATAATTATTTGATATAAAAAAAGAAATATCTTTACAAACATAAAACACATTCAACATTCTGTATACTGCAAAATAAAGAAAACTAAGAAAGTACATAATTAGCACATTTAGAAAGAGAGAGAGACAAAGAAATAATGTCACAAATTCACAATATACAACATTTTATGAACTAAATCCACAGATCGCATTCTTTATTTCTATTCCTCAAGCTGTTGATCCAAACCACGTGATTACAGCAAACATGGGATTCACTCAGCTGAGACCTCACACACACAATCTCACACACACACACACACACACACACACACACACACACACACACACACAATCTCACACACACACACAATCTCACACACACACACACACACAATCTCACACACACACACAATCTCACACACACACACAATCACACACACACTCACAAACACAATCTCACACTCACACACACACAATCTCACACTCACAATCTCACACTCACTCACACACACACACACAATCTCACTCACTCACTCACTCACACACACACACACACACACACACACACACACACACACACACAATCTCACTCACTCACACTCACACTCACACACACACACACACACACACACACACACACACACACACACACACACTCACACACACACACACACAATCTCACACACACACACACACACAATCTCACTCACTCACACACACACGCGCACGCACACACACACACACACACACACGCGCGCACGCACACACACACGCGCACGCACACACACACACACACGCGCGCACGCACACACACACAATCTCACTCACACACGCGCGCGCACACACACTCTCTCTTTCATGTGACTGTCAGCTGCTTTTGACCACATTCTTTTTGAGGTGCATTTGTTACATTAACGTGAAAGAGAAAAACATACAGTGAGAAAGTGAAAAGCGGAAGTGTGATTATTTCGTTTAACAGTTTTGTTCAAGCTTTCTGACCCAGTTCCGGAGCACAATGAACTTTGCCCGTTTATGACAGTAAATGTCTGCTGGTTATGCGACACGATCACCTCTAAACTCTTTCTGATTAACTCTCAGAATCACTTCCCTCTTCTGTTCTGACATTAGTCTTCTTCTCGCTCCAGGACGCGTCTTATACAGTTACTACTCACACTAGAATCAGCGTAAAACACTTACGGATCCGCTGCCCTACAGGAGACGAGAACGCGCTGCCGATGAGAAACTCCATCTGTGAACTGAAGCGTGCGCGCTCCCGTCAGACTGAACCATGGACGCGCGCTCACGCGGATCGATATCTATGGAAGCCCGTTGTGTAAAAAAAATGAATAAAATGAATAAAAAATAAAACAAGGTAATTGCGACTTTTTATCTCACATTTCTGCGATATAAACTCGCAATTCTGGCCTAACTCGTTTTACACTGCAAAGTTTAGCATCAACCCAAATACAGCCAGTGTTGGGGAAAGTTACTTTTAAAAGTAATGCATTACAATATTGCGTTACTCCAATTACGTTACTTGCATAACTAATTACATTACTTAGCTACTTTTTATGGAAAGTAATGCGTTACATTACTTTTGAGTTACTTTTAAAATATGAGCAGAGCTTGATTGTTTTTAATACAAGAAGTTCTAATTATAGCAAATATAAAAGCCCTTTCACACCAAAAAGTGTAATGAATAAACCTCAGGCTGAAGGAAGAGTAAATTCACGTCTGTAAAGTAGAACTCAGGAGAAAAAGGTTCAACACTCTTCAGCAATAAAAACAATGAAGCACAATTGTTAGTTTATCTTAAGTAATTTTTTCTTATTAGTCTGGTTGAATTGGATCATCAAAGGTCAGCAGCAAAGACTAATAAAATGGGATTAGATACATTTATGTTGTTTAACATTTAATTAACAATAATTCTGAGTTTGCATTTCACTGTTTTAATTCATTTTGATGAATACTAAATCTGTTTTTTGCGAGTGAGATGAATTAATGCACATTCATATTTAGTCTAGAACGTCTTAGGTTAGGTATGTAACCCCCAGTTACTCGAAGGAACGAGACGCTGCGTCAGGAGACGCTTTGGGGACGCCTACAGCGTAACCGGCTCTGAATACCAATGAAATCTGTCCAACGGATGGGAGGGACGTCACGGGCGAGGTGACGTAATGACCAGCTGGTATAAAAGCACGTGCGGTGAAACCGGCGTCAGCTTCTAGAATGAAGCAAGCACTGGCAGGGATGCCGGAAGTGTGGGCTCGTGACGCAGTGTCTCGTTCCTTCGAGGAACTGGGGTTACATACGTAACCTAAGACATTCCTCTTCAGGAACTCGAGCTGCGTCAGGAGACGCTTTGGGGAACGAGATACCCACGGCACCAGACTTCCAAATCCCTGCCCTGTGTGTATCCATACGGAGCAAAGCTAGGGCAAGAGAACGGAAGAACCTGGAGTGTCTCGCATGTCCAGGCCATAAAATCTGACAAAGGTCAGAGGCGTGGACCAACCCGCAGCGTTGCAGATGTCCTGGATAGGGACACCTGCGAGAGAGGCCTTGGAGGCCGTCACACTCCTAGTGGAATGAGCACTGACCCCCAAGGGAGAGGGGAGATCAGAGGACTCATAGGCCATCTGAATGGCATCCACAATCCACCGACTGAGGGTCTGCAGGAAAACCTCTTTTAAGGGGACCAAAGCAAATAAGCAATTGGTCCGCCTTCCTCCACAAGGCAGCTCTGTGGACGTATGCATCCAGTGCTCGCACTGGACACATATGATTTAGCCTCAGCTGGTCAGGTTCCCGAAAGGGAGGAGGACTAAAGGCCTGCAGCACGACAGGCTGTGGTGTGACCGAAGGAACCTTGGGGACATACCCTGCACGAGGGTATAGAAAGGCTTTGGCCATGCCAGGTGCAAAGTCCAAATGGGTAGGGGCCACAGAAAGGGCCTGCAAGTCCCCAACTCTCTTCAGAGAAGTGTTCGCCAGAAGAAACACAATCTTCAGGGTGAGATGGCGATCTGAGATCTCCTCAATAGGCTCGAAGGGAGGCCTACAGAGAGTGTTCAACACCACAGCCAAGTCCCAGGGGGGGACCCGGGACCGTACCTGAGGCCTTAGCCTCAGTGCACCATGGAGGAAACGTGTAACTAGGGGTTGTCTGCCCACTGTCAGTCCACCAAGAGGGGTGTGGTAAGCAAAGATTGCTGCCACATAGACCTTCAAGATGGAGTAGGCTAACCCTGCGGAGAGTCGAGCCTGCAGGAACTCCAGCACTGTACCAACCGGGCAGTTAACTGGGTCGAGCTGGCGATCTCCGCACCATGAAGTGAAGAGTCTCCACTTCAGAGCGTACAGTTTCCTCGTAGAGGGAGCTCTGGATTGGAGAATGGTCTCAACAACCTCGGTTAGGAGACCGGCAGCTATGAGTTGTGCCCCCTCAGGAGCCACACCCACAGCTTCCACAACTCCGGGCGGGGATGCACAATGGTGCCTCCTGTCTGTGAGAGGAGATCCCTCCTGACTGGAATCTCCCATGGAGAGCCGTCGAGCAGGGAAATCAGGTCGGAGAACCATACTCGGCCCGGCCAGAACGGGGCTACTAAAAGCAGCTGGAGTCCGTCCCGGTGCACTCTCTCCAGAACTCTGGGGAGCAGAGCAATCGGGGGAAAGGCGTACAGACGAAGCCTCGGCCACATCTGTACCATGGCACCCAGCCCCAACGGAGCTGGATGACGTAGAGAGTACCAGAGGGGACATTGTACTGACTCTTGAGTGGCGAAGAGGTCCACCTGAGCCTGGCCAAACACTCTCCAGATCTGCTTCATCACCTCGGTGTGAAGCATCCATTCCCCGGATAACAGCCCCTGCCTCGACAGGGTGTCTGCTCCCATATTTAGATGCCCAGGGATGTAAACCGCTCTCAGTGAGAGGAGTTTGCCCTGGGCCCACGCAAGGATCTGGTCTGCCAACCTGTACAGGGGGCGTGGCCGCAGACCTCCTTGGTGGTTGATATAAGAGACCACCGCTGTGTTGTCGGTGCAAACTAACACATGGTGACCTCTTAGGTCTAGGAGAAAGTGTTTCAGAGCCTGAATCACAGCCAGCATCTCGAGCCTGTTGATGTGCCAGACGAGATGATGACCTCTCCACTGACCGTGGGCAGGGCGGCCACTCATGAACGCTCCCCAACCGGTGAGGGATGCGTCCCTCGCTAGCGTTACGCGTCGACAAGGAGCTCCCAACACCAGGCCCTGGGACAAGAACCAAGGTTGCCTCCACATGTCCAAGGCATGTAGGCACCGCCGCGTGACCTTGATCATGCAAAGCGGGTTTCCCCTCAGGGAGAACCCCTTGGTCTTGAGCCACCACTGTAGGGGTCTCATGTACAGCAGGCCAATAGGTAACACGTTGGACGCAGCCACCATCAGACCCAGCAGTCTCTGAAACTGCTTGACAGTGAGTGACCGGCCTTCTCTCACTCTCCCGACTTCCGTGAGGATTGACTCGATCCGCGCAGGAGACATACGTGCCTGCATCATGGTCGAATCCCACACTACACCAAGATAAGTGGTTCTCTGTACTGGAGAAAGAACACTCTTCTTGGTGTTTAGTCTTAACCCCAACACTTTCATGTGGGCGAGAACAACATCTCGATGTTGAGCCGCCCTCCGCTCTGAATGAGCGAGAATCAACCAATCATCGATATAATTGAGTATGCGGACGCCCCGTAGCCGCAGCGGAGCTAACGCGGCATCCATACATTTCGTGAAAGTGCGGGGTGAGAGTGCTATAGCCGAAGGTAAGTACCCGATATTGGTAAGCTTTGCCCCCAAAAGCAAACCTCAGGAACTTCCTGTGAGAGGGAAGGATGGAGACGTGGAAGTATGCGTCTTTTAAATCGATCGCGACAAACCAGTCCTCGGACCTGATTTAGGACGCGACCTGCCTGAGCGTGAGCATCTTGAACTTCAGTCTGCTGACTGAGTGGTTCAGACGCCGCAGATCCAAAATGGGACGCAACCCTCCACCCTTCTTTGGAACTATGAAGTACCGGCTGTAGAACCCGGAATCTCTTTCGTGAGGAGGAACCACCTCGATGGCCTCCTTCCTTAAGAGAGTATGTACCTCCTGTTCCATTACCAGAGCCTGCTCGGGGCCCACTAACGTGGAAATCAGCCCGTTGAACTGAGGCGGACGAGAACCGAACTGGATTCTGTAGCCTCTTTCTACAGTGCGCAGGACCCATCGAGACACATTTGGCAGTAGTTTCCACGCTGCAAAATAGTCTACTAAGGGAACCAGTCTCTCGAGACTGGCCTCTGGTGTAATCAGAGCGGCTAGTTCGGTACCCTGAAGTGGCGCACCGGCAGGGAACGACCGAACCAGCTGCTCTAGAGACCCCCGAAGGGGTGGCGAGCATCTCAGCTCCGCTACGATACCGGGCGGAAGAGACTGAGATGTGTGCTCGCTGGAGATCGCTGCGCCCTGAAGCACCGTAGGTGGCAGGGTTGGCAGAACGATCTCCTGAGGGCGCTGGGGGGTGACAGACCGCTGTGTGATGCAGCGATCGTCGCTCTACCCCAGCGGGGGCTACTCTCATAAGCCCTGGTCCACCACCATCAGGGCTTCTTGGCCGAAGACCTCCTCGCCTGAAGCATGGTCCTCAGATCCTGCTTAGGCTGAGAGGTCCCCGGCCACGCACCCTTCTTTCTACCCCTCTTACGAGGAGGGGCACGGGTGGCCACGCTCTCCTTTTGCACCTCCCTGTGCGAGGAGCCAGCACGCGGCAGGGGCTGCTCTCGCCCAGCAGCCCCGAGAGCCGGAGAGCGGCGAGGGAGAAACCGCTGGAACGCTGCCTGCCTCCCGGCCTCCTGGTGCCTGCTGACAACCGAGTCAACAGCGTCACCAAACAGGCACGGGGGGTCTCCTTGGTGGCGCGGAGAGACTAATCAGCGGTTCTGTGGAGCTCACAAATGCCCTCCGCAGAAATTCCCTCGTCCTCATCCAACTCCTTGAGCAGGTCCGCTTAGTATGCCTGCAACACCGCCATGGTGTGCAGACATGACCTAGCGTGACCTGCTGCCGTGTACCCCTTGCCCACCAGCGCTGACGATGTGTTCAGCGGCTTGGTGGGCAAGGTCGGAGCTTTCAGGGATGATGCCGCATCAAGAGACAGATAGCCTGCAAGCGTCTGCTCCACACGCGGCATCTCCCCATGACCGCGCTCCCTCGCCCCCCTCACGTTGCTATAGAAGGCAGACGAGGGGGCGAAGAGGCGGGCCGAAAAAGGTTCTCCCCACGACCTCGACACCTCAGTGTGGAGGTCGGGGAAAAATGGCAGGCTCCGATGTGGAGGTGAGGTCTGAAACCGCAGGAAACCCTCATCTAGTTTGCCTTTCCGCGGTTCTACCGAACACTCGGCCGGCCAGTCGAGTCTCAACCTGGCAACAGCACGAGCGATCACCTCCACAAGCTCCTCATACTGGGATGCAGGAGTGGGTGCAACGTGTTTGCCGCTTCCTATGTCAACTTCCTCAGAGGAAGACAAGAGAAGCGCCACGGCCGCTGCCCGAGGGGAAGTAACCGCCATGCGTGCTTCCGGAATCTGGGAGCGGTCGCGGGATCCAGCAGGTGAGGATGGAGATAGAGACTCGCTCATCTCCGATCCCTCTGCCAGATCCCGTTGCGAACCCCACGAGCGCCGTCTCTGCTCCACCTCAGCGACAGCGGGACCCGCGCTGCAGGGAACGCCAATGAAAGAACCCTCTCCTGAAAAGAGGGCCTTTCGGGAGCGAAGTACACGCAGAGGAAAACCCTCGCAGCGCGGACAGTCAGCCCGCTCGAGTGCTGCCTCCGCGTGCCTCGCTCCCAAGCAAAGCACACACAAGCTGTGTGTATTCTCCGCACACAAATAACGTTTGCACGGAGGCACACACAGCCTGTATTGCGCCTCACTCCTCCCAAACTTTGTTTTACAAAGCCTCTTGGACATTGCAAAACGGACAGACAACGGTAAATATGACTTACAGACACAGAGTGCTTAGCTGAATGACAGAAAGCTGACGCCGGTTTCACCGCACATGCTTTTACACCAGCTGGTCATTACGTCACCTCGCCCGTGATGTCCCTCCCATCCGTTGGACAGATTTCATTGGTATTCAGAGCCGGTTACGCTGTAGGCGTCCCCAAAGCGTCTCCTGACGCAGCTCAAGTTCCTGAAGAGGAACTACAATAACAGCATGTTCACACAGCCCACTGTCAGTCAATAAATGGGAAAAAAGTAACTCAGATATTTTCTTGTAAATTAAAAAGTAATGCGTTACTTTACTAGTTACTTGAAAAAAGTAATATTATTACGTAACTCGCGTTACTTGTAATGCGTTACCCCCAACACTGAATACAGCTATAAATCAGAATAAAAAACAACAACAACAGCAACAGCGTTTTTGAGCAGGGTTGGAACTATCTCTGCAGGGCTGTGGTCCTCAAGGAACTGAATTTTGCACCCCTGAATTAAATGGTATTTATCTGGAATATAGGCTATAGGCTTCCTGTGTTTGGACATTTTCATAAACTTTTTCCTGAATATGCTTCTTAGATTTTACACTACATTGTTTACAGCCAGAACTGCAACCAGAACGAGACAACTTACATTATTATTGTCTATATAGCAATGATAATTTTATCACAGAAGTAAAATTTCAGATGGCATTTAGAGGCTTTTGCATCTGAACTCTTTATAATTGACTAAAAAAAAAACTTAAAATAATAACTAATACTAAATAATGAATCCTCAGAATTGCCAGTTTATATCTCGTGAGATAAAAAGTCGCAATTACCTTGTCTTATTTTTTATTCAGTGGCGGAAACGGGCTTCCACAGAAACGGGCTTCAATAGATATCAGAGTTTATATCTCGGAATGAGTTTATATCTCAGAATTGCGAGTTTATATCTCGGAATGAGTTTATATCTCAGAATTGCAATTGCGAGAAAAAAAGTCAGAATTGTGAGATAAAAAGTCGCAATTACCGTGTCTCATTTTTTATTCAGTGGCGGAAATGGGCTTCCACAGAAACGGGCTTCCATAGATATCAGAGCTAGCATCAAATATCGCGTGAATAATAAAATGAGCAATTCATTTGATCATGGTTGTGGCTACAAGGGATACAGCTCCAACCGGAAACTAGCAATGAAATGTAATTTTCTACTAAAATAGTAATTATTGTTGTACAGTGTGACAAAAAAAATCGCGCTGTATTGATGTGCGCATGCGCAGTAGTTTTAGCTGTATACCTTCTAGTCCTAACTGCTGTGTGTTTGAACAAACATTCTGACCTTTAAAATAAATCATAACACGAAATAATTGATCAGACACTCTCGCTCTTATATATTGTATCTTTATTATAGCATACTTTCTATACAGTTATTATGTGCACAGTACAATAAAACATTGACAAAAATGTCAACAGCTTCAGGCACGTTGTCAATGAACAGCTCGTGTGTTTTATTTACAGAACATTACAGGAAAAATCATTCTGCCTTCAGTCAGTGTGAAATAGCACCTTTGATTTACAAAAACTAACAAAAAGAATCATTTACTTCAACAATCTATTTAACGTGTCTAAATATATGTTTCATATCTATAAACAGGCATAATATAGAGGAGTTAAACACATTCCACTAACACTGAGGAATCTGAGTCTAATTGCACTATAGTCTCAATCGCATGAACATGAAAAATCATATTTCACTGATTTCTCCCAGTGAAAGGACAACAAAACCTGATATCACCTACATTAAGTTGTCTGGCATTAAAACACACGAAATGTCTACAAAAAAAAATGAACAAAAATACAGGAAAGTTTGTGTGAGTGTATCATTATATCAGTATGAAGACATCAGAAGTCCATGTAAAGTGTGTGTGTGTGTTGTGTGTGTGTTGTGTGTGTGTGTGTGTGTGTGTTGTGTGTTGTGTGTGTGTGTTAGTATGGGATTGGTCCATAATATGCAGTATAAGCTGCTATGATCCCGGCGGTTTCAGCCATGTGTTCACAGGCCAGATTCACTTCACACACCTCTCGCAAACTGAAGGACGGAGAGACAAAATCCAGCATGAGAATCACAACACAAATGTTTCTTCATCAGTCAATTATCAATAAATGACAGACATTGATGAGCATCAGAGGAGCTACAGTCAAACCTAAATTTATTCAGACACCTTCAACATTTCTCACATGATCGCAGTTTATTTGCTATAGTTTAGGAAATGGCAATAAAATATGAGAAGAGTCAGAACAAACTCATCTTGATAATGTCAGATAACTTTGATAGAAAGGAATGTAATGAATTGGGTTGAATAGCTGTTAGCTGTTAAATTTAAGAACACTATAAGATAAAACCAATTTAGCTCAACCAATCACCAAGCAATGCTTCATTTAGTTCAGTCTGTGGTGGAAAAAGATCACATTAGCAATTAAAGAAGAAAACCTTAAGCAAAACATGCTCAAGTCAAAGTGTCTGAATAATATTTGGTTTGAATGTATGTGTAGTTCATATCAGTTTGTGTGTGTGTGTGTGTGTATGAAATGTGTGTGTGTGAGGTGTATGTGTGTGTGTGTATGAGATGTGTGTGTGTGTGTGTGCATGTTTATGTGGTTTATGAGGACACAAATGTGTATAATGGCATGGGTATGACAGAGGTATTACAATATGAAGGTGGTTTATGAGGACACTGCCTATGTCCCCGTAATTCAAAAGGCTTAAAAAACATACTAAATTGTGTTTTTTTGAAAATCTAAAAATGCACAAAGTCTCCTGTGAGGGTTAAGTTTAGGTGTAGGGCAATAGCACACACAGTTTGTTCAGTATAAAAACCATTACGCCTATGGAGAGTCCCCATAAACCACAAAAACCAACGTGTGTGTGTGTGTGTGTGTGTGTGTGTGATTGACCTCTCCAGCTGTTGAGGGCTCAGGTTGGCTGCAGGAGCTCCAGCTCTCCGGTGTCGCAGCAGTGAAGCGGCCACGTCTCTCTTCAGCAGCACATGAGGGGCAGGAGTTCCTGAAAACACACAAAAACTCTCTCAGTTCAGAAAATATAAACACAAACTCTTAACCTATGGATGAAACACATGAGACAGGCTGTTTCTCACCTTCAGTGCTGACAGAGTTTGATTCAGACGAGGAAGAGGAGGAATCTGAGGCGGAATCAGATGCAGAATCAGATGCAGAATCAGATGCGGAGTCGGATGCAGAGTCAGACTCAGAGGAAGAGGAGTCTGAGTCTGAGGCAGATGAGGATGCTGAGGAAGAGTCGGAATCAGCCGGAGCTCCGGTGGGAGGAAGCACCACCTCGGCTGCAGGTTCATCTGCTGCATCCGGCTCTGTGTACACTAGATACACACACAGCACACTGATAAGAGCCCACACACACACACACACACTTCAGTCACACTGATGTCATGATGAAGGTGCCTCACCTCCCATAGACGCGCAGACAGACAGCAGAGCGCAGACACTCAGAAGGCTCAGAGTCTTCATGGCTCTTCAGGTCTGGGTTTGTTCTTCAGTCGATGGTGATGCTGGTCTCTTGAATCTGTCATCCGTCTGCTCACCGGTGTGTTTATACTCTCACTGTCACCCACACACACTGCTGCTGGAGGTTGTGATTGGTTTGGGAATCAAGTAACGGTCTTGCCCCTTTCTGCATTCCAAAAACAACACACAAACACACGCGCACGTGTTCCAGCAACCGCAGGCTGGCATACAGACACACGCACCTAAATGTGGGAAACGGGGCCAAAACCACTAACAAACATGGCATGAACGGCCCGTCACAGAGTGACCGGTCGCTGGCGGAATTTAATGAAACACTTGCCATATCTGTGGGAAATGTAGGCGATGCTTCTAAATGTAAAACATATATTTTTCATCCAGACTCTGAGCAACGGTCATTCTAGGGTCCAAATGTTCCTGGACCAGACCTGATGGACACTCTGGGAGTACTGTATGAGGACAATCTCACAGGAAACGGGAAAAACCTGCGGATCTGTCTGTCACGTCTGTTATGTAAGAGGCGTTTCTGCAGATTTTTGTCCAGCAGATATTTGTTCATTCAGCATCCGTCATAAAATGCATTTGCTTCCATTCTGCCTAAATATATACATCAGCTTAGTAAAGAGAATGAGGGTCACTTCACCTGGAACATGTCATTAGGGTTTACAGGGATCAAGTCAAGTTCAAGTCAAGTTGAGCTTTATTGTCATTCTGGTACATGCAGGGCCGGCGCTCCGCACACGCACATCACGCACTGCGCGTAGGGCACCAAGTGCTTGGGGGGGGGCACCAAAAAATCTGGGTCGTGAAAATATTATCACAATATAGGCTACTAGTATAAATAACAAATAAAATATTTATAGCATGTTAATATACAAAAGCAATACAAAAGTAATATAGGCCTAGACCAAATTAGTCGAGAAAAAGGTGAATCTCTGTGCCAGTCTCCCTCTGGTGCCCCCCCTTCCCCAC
This sequence comes from Barbus barbus, assembly GCF_936440315.1. Taxonomy (NCBI): domain Eukaryota; kingdom Metazoa; phylum Chordata; class Actinopteri; order Cypriniformes; family Cyprinidae; genus Barbus; species Barbus barbus. The sequence goes on from NC_136741.1 coordinate 357,465, forward strand.
CTCCCAGTGGTCTGTTCAATTATGCTTAAATCAATTTCAAATTTGGCCGACACCGACCTCAGACATGGCCTCGAAAAGGCACCAAGAGTCGGGGGCGGAAAAAAGAAAAAAGAAGAGACAGCGGGATGATGCTCGCGCGTCGCTTGCAGGTAAGACAATGTTTTAAATAAAAATGTTAGTTTTGTGCGTGTAGTATGCATGTCCAGGGGCGTCGGCGCGTCCGCGTCGCTAGTAGTGCAAAAGATCCGGGGCTTTAGCCCTGCATGTTGAGTCTTTTATTTTAACGGGGTCCGGGGGTTTCTCCCCCGGGAAATTTTGAAACTTGGGCTGTTAAAGATGCCGTTTGTTTGAGAAGGAAAGGAAGGCCAATCGTTGGGGTCCTCATCGTCATATTTGAATGACAAATAAAGCTAATTTTCCCCCTAGGTAGGCTATACGTTACAGATGTGTGTGCATATAGCTATTAGTGCAGAACGTTCCCTATTGTAATTTCTTCGCTTCAATATAATGCCTATCTGCCTCTTGGTAAGGTGAACTTTAGAAAAACCCTGCAACTGAACGTGATGTGATTTTGCCAAGCGTTTGTGCTTAGGGCACCCAAATGGCTAGCGCCGGCCCTGGCTACATGTGTGGACATATAGTGGAACGAAATGTCATGCCTCGCAGGACCACGGTGCTACATACTAGTTAAACATAAGATAAACACAACAATGCAAGTATAAGAAAAAAAAAAGAGCATCTGACTATATAAATACTATAACTACTATACCTAGTTTCCTAGACATACACAAACTGAGACTGTACAAGAACTTTACATATATACTGTACATGAAATTGTGCAAAAGGATATAAATAAAAATAAAATATGTATATATATTTAGTACATTAAATTGTTGTGCAGATTAAAGAGAGATTTTGTGGGAAGCAGCGCATAGTGCAAAAAGATTTGTAGTGCAATGCTCAAGTAAACATTTTCTTATTGAGTCTTTGTAGCAGGGAGTGTTTATAGAAAGTGTCTAGTGTGCATATAGTGGGATGAGTGCGTTACTACAGGTGGTTTGTATAGCCCACTCACCTGTGTGTAGCACACTCAGAATTGCACTTAGGAAAAGTTGTCAACAGTATTAATGAGTTGGGTGAGTTCTCAAGAGCTCTCACAGCCTGGGGAAAAAAGCTGATGAGCAATCTGACAGAGCGAGCTTTGATACTCCGTTACCTTCTACCTGATGGTAGAAGCTGGAAGAGGTTGTAGGAGGGGTGGGTGGGGTATTTCATGATGCTGGAGGCCTTGCTGGAGCATCATGTGAGGAAAATATCCAGGATGGAGGGGAGAGGGGCACCGATGATCTTTGCAGCAGTGTTCACTGTCCATTGTAGGGTCTTGCGGTCAGCAGCACTGCAGTTCCCGTACCAGACAGTGATGCAGGTGGTCAGCACACTCTCAATGGTGCCTCTGTAGAAAGTGGTGAGGATGGGTGGTGGGAGACTTGCCCTTTTCAGCCGGCGGAGAAAGTGGAGGCGTTGTTGTCCCTTCTTGTTGAGTGACGTGACGTTGGTGGTCCAGGTGAGATCCTCTGAGATGTGCACCCCCAGGAATTTAGTGCTGCCGACTCTCTCCACGGTCGAGCCGTCAATGGTCAGTGGGGGGTGGTCAACAGAGTTTCTCCTGAAGTCCATCACAACCTCTTTTGTCTTACTCACATTGAGGGACAGGATGTTAGCACCACACCATTTCGCCAGCTGTGCCACTTCCTCTCTGTAGAGCGTTTCATCGTTGTTGCTGATGAGGCCTACCACAGTTGTGTCATCAGCAAACTTGATGATGTGGTTGGAGCTGGACTTGGCAGTGCAGTCGTGGGTCAGCAGTGTGAAGAGCAGCGGGCGGAGCACACAGCCTTGTGGGGCACCTGTGCTCAGTGTGGTAGTGCTGGAGGAGTTGCGGCCGACACGGACTGACTGAGGTCTTGCAGTTAAAAAGTCCAGGATCCAATTACAGAGGGGGGTGTTAAGGCCCAGCAAGTTTAGTTTGTGGATGAGCTGTTATGGGATTATAGTGTTGAATGCTGAGCTGAAGTCGATGAACAGCATTCTTACATAAGAGTCTTTCTGTTCCAGGTGAATAAGAGCTAGGTGGAGAGTGGTGGATATTGCATCGTCCGTGGAACGGTTTGGACGGTATGCAAACTGGAATGGGTCCAGTGTGTTTGGGAGACTGGACTTGATGTGATGCATGACTAACCTCTCAAAGCACTTCATCATGATTGGGGTCAGTGCTACGGGACGATAGTCATTCAGACAGGACAGGGTGACTTCTTTGGTACTGGAATTATGGAGGTGGATTTGAAACACGTGGGGACGACTGCCTGGCTCAGCGAGGTGTTGAAGATGTCTGTTAGGACATCCATCAGCTGTGCAGCACAGTCTCTCAGTACATGTCCAGGTATGTTGTCAGGGCCCGCAGCCTTTCGTGGGTTAATCCGGGAAAGGCCGCGGGCCCTGACAACATACCTGGACGTGTACTGAGAGACTGTGCTGCACAGTGATAGACTGTGATCCCCCATAATGCTCCACTTCAGTCATGTGCCGATATATATATATATATATATATATATATATGGTATATATACAGATGTTTGTGTAACATAGACTTGTATTGTTTATATTTAAAGCTGATTATAATGACTAACTAAACTTCAAAACACATTTATGTTATTTATGAGCCACTTTTCTTTTTGAGTGTAGGCCAAATGGAGCTGTATTTAGCTTACATCTGGGGACATTTCTCAATAAATCCCAAACCACTAACCAGATCCCATTTTAACTCAGGGCCGTTCAGAGGCCAGGTGTGCTTTCACAGGAAATTTCATTTTACCTTAAATGTCATACAAATGCATGAAATGCCATACAGAATACCATTAAATATAGGAGCTGTAGGCTCACAGGGATCCAGGTTCAAGTCTCCCCTGTGTCATGTGTCAATCACACCCCCCCTCTGCCACCCTACTGTCCCGTCTGTCAATAAAGACAAAAAGCCCTGAAAACAGACAGTCAGACAAAACACACATTTATGACAGATGTCTGACAGAGCAACAGACAGACAGATGACAGACAGACAGACGGACGGACAAACGGACAGACAGACAGACAGACAGACGGAGAGACAGACAGACAGACAGAAGGACGGACGGACAAACAGACAGACAGACGGAGAGACAGACAGATAGACAGACAGACAAAAGGACGGACAGACAGACAGACGGAGAGACAGACAGACAGACAGAAGGACGGACAGACAGACAGACGGAGAGACAGACAAACAGACAGACAGACAGATAGACGGACAGACAGAAGGACGGACGGACAAACAGACAGACAGACGGAGAGACAGACAGACAGACAGACAGAAGGACGGACAGACAGACAGACGGAGAGACAGACAAACAGACAGACAGACAGACAGACGGAGAGACAGACAGACGGACAGACAGACGGACGGAGAGACAGACGTAGAGACAGACGGACAGACAGACGGAGAGACAGACAGACAGACGGAGAGACAGACAGACAGACAGAGAGACAGACAGACGGAGAGACAGACAGACGGACAGACAGACGGACGGAGAGACAGACGTAGAGACAGACGGACAGACAGACGGAGAGACAGACAGACAGACGGAGAGACAGACAGACAGACAGAAAGACAGACAGACAGACAGACAGAGAGACAGACAGACAGACACACAGACAGACAGACGGAGAGAGACAGACAGACAGAAGGATGGACAGACAGACAGACGGAGAGATAGACAAACAGACAGACAGACGGAGAGACAGACAGACAGACGGAGAGACAGACAGACAGAAGGACAGATGGAATGGACGGTCGGACAGATGGACAGACTGACAGACAGACGACAGACAGACAGACAGACGGACGGAGAGACTAACAGACAGATGGACGGACAGACAGATGGAGAGACAGACAGACAGACAGAAAGACAGACAGAAGGACGGATGGACAGACAATCAGACAGACGGGGAGAGAGACAGACAGACAGACAGACAGACAGACAGAGCAATAAGCCTCGTTTGAAGCAGTTTGGAACAGTGCAGATGACTCACATTCTCCATTAAAGCAATTAATAATTTGCTATGTTGCTTACCAATGGATGGAGAAGGAATGATTGTTTGATTTTGTGATTTTGCTTTTATACAATCGTTCAGCAATCAAGAAGTTAAATTTAGACACAATATTATACACAATACTTTAAATGCAATATTGTCTGTTACTGTGTTTTTGCTTCACTAATGAAAATAGTTTCAAATGAAGCCACAGAAGAATAAATCAGCGTTTTTGAATAATTTAATGGATGATTCAATGATTCACTCATTTGTTTTGTTCCTGAATGATTTGGTGTTTTTTAAATGAACAAGTTGAATGAATGATTCAATAACTCCTCATTTGAATAACTAAATAAGTTATTTATTTAGCTTCTGAATGAATCAGTGTCTTTGTAAAAATCTGTTAAATGATTGATTCAAATGATTGACTCATAAACAAGGTCACGTGTCGCCACCTACTGGTGTAACTATGTATCTTGTAGAAAGAGTCACTGTAAAATCTCCACTAAGACTGAAGTCTGGAACAAACACACACAATTGGAACGACACAAACAGCTTCAACAGCTGATGATAAATAACACACTCAGTATTTATTGCCACATAGGAATGTATTCTCACAGATCTAGAAATGAAAACAGATGAAAACACACAGAGATGCAACCTGTCCTGTCTTAACCTCTGTGTGTGTGTGTGTGTGTGTGTGTTTCATTCACATAGAAATGAGTGCTGGCTGGTCTGCTGTGTAATTTCCATGTCTAGGTTTTGTTTGGTCCGTTGGGTTTGTTTAGTGGACATGTCTCTGTGGAAAGTTCTTCAGACAAATATAACAGTGCTGTGTTGTGTTCAGTACTGTCCGTCCACCTTATAATTTTCAGTGTTATGCGGATGGATGTTATGTTTGCAGCTCTTTCCTGGGTTTTCCCAGCGCAAAAGCTGCAGAAAAAGTTCATCCAGAAGCAAATGAGGAGAGTTTGTCTGTAACAGACCATCAGACGTCTGATGAAGGAGATCTGAGTCTTCTATATGATCAAAAATACAATTCATTATGAAATTCCAATTCAAACCTGGCTAAAAATCCTAAAAGCAATAATCGAACCAATTGCACTATATGGCAGTGAGAAATGGGGACCTCTAAAAACCCAAGATTACTCTAAATGGGAAAAAGAAGAAATTGAAATTATGCACACCCAAATTTGTAAAAACATCTTAAAAGTTAACAGAGCGACCCCAAACAACTCGTGCAGAGCTGAATTAGGACAATATCCACTATTAATTAATATTGAAAAGAGAGCTGTGAAATTCCAGCAGCAGCTGAAATCCAGTGATCCGAGCTCTTACCAGACTGAAGCCCTGCAGAAGAGAGCTTTTACAGCTGGTACTCACACTACACCCAAACCAGCACAGCACAATCAGACCCAACCAAATCACACAACTACATCACCTACTGGAGAGATGCCACTAAAATACAGAAGAAGATGGAGCTGTATCTACACCTGAAAAGAGACTACAAACCAGCAGAATACCTGATCTGTGTGAAAGATCACAAATGAAGAAGGACACTAACGAAGTACAGACTGAGTGATCACTGTCTGGCCATAGAGAGAGGACGACAGCCACGAGAACAGAGCCTGTGTTCACTGTGCTGCAGAAAGAGCTGGAAACAGAGCAACATTTCTTACTGCACTGTGATTACTATCACAACATTAGAGCTGCACATTTCAACTAATTACAACTAATTGTGGAAACCAAATGCAGAAAAATTAAGTCACATTTTAGGAGAAAATTCCAAAATGATCACAACAGCAGCAAGATATGTATCAGCCTGCCACAAACTAAGACTATCAGCCAGTGGACAAAACTGAAGCAAGAGCATTTCTTACATGTTGTACAAAGGTGTTTTTTTTGTTATTTTAATTGTATTTATTGATTATTATTATTTTTTAAGCAATGCCTTAAATATTTTTATTGTTTGCGGAGAAAAAGAAAAAAAGAATAGAAAGAATGCATGTACTTATTTACTTAATTATTTTACAGATCTATTCTTGTTCTATGTTTTATATAATTGTTTGTTCCTTATTCATGTAATGGACAATGCTTTGGCAATACTGTGCAGGTCATGCCAATAAAGCTCATTTGAATTTGAGAGAGAGAGAGAGAGAGAGAGAGAGAGACACACAGAGAGAGAGAGAGAGAGAGAGAGAGAGAGACACACAGAGAGAGAGACAGAGACAGAGAGAGAGAGAGAGAGAGAGACAGAGACAGAGAGAGAGACACACACACAGAGAGAGAGATATTATAAAAACAATGTACTCAAACAATCAATGCGCAATTAAAACTGGAAATAAACGAACAGAGTTCTTCACTCAAGGGCGGGGTGTGAGGCAGGGCTGTCCACTATCACCGACCCTCTTCAATATCTACATTAATGAACTGGCAAAACTCCTGGAACAATCAGCAGCACCTGGCCTCACACTACATGACTCCAACATTAAGTTCTTGCTGTTTGCAGATGATCTGGTTCTGCTGTCTCCAACAGAAGAGGGTCTACAGCAGAACCTGGACATCCTGCACAAGTTCTGTCAGACCTGGGCCCTGACTATTAATCCTAACAAAACCAAAGTACTAACATTTCAGAAAAGACCCAGACTTCAGGGAAAGAGACACAATTTCAGCCTCGGTACGACCAATATTGAACATGCCACAAACTACACATACCTCGGGCTGAAGATAAATGCAACTGGTAAACTAAATTTGGCTGTGAATGAACTGAAAGAGAAAGCAAGAAGGGCCTTTTACGCCATCAAAAAATCTATCCAAATTCAAATACCAATTAGAATCTGGCTCAAAATATTCCAATCAGTCATAGAACCTATTGCATTATATGGCAGTGAAGTGTGGGGTCCTCTCCTAAATCAGACAAAAATCCTCTTGAAGCCCTGCATGCTGAGTTCTGTAAGAGCATCCTCGGAGTACAGAGGAGCACACCCAACAACGCATGCAGGGCAGAATTAGGCCAATACCCTCTACTAATGCACATTGAGAAGCGAGCCATCAAATTTTGGAAACACTTAAAAATGAGCGACCCCAACTCTTATCATTTTAAAGCCCTTAAAAACCATGAAGTGAACCCTGAAAAAAGTCCCCTGATTCAGATGGTCCTGAAGCTGCAAACACAGACTAACATGACTAACATCCAGCAGCAGGACACTCAAATAATCAGCCACAACATTTGGCCCAACCAAATTATAAAAGAACAAAAAGAAAATTATCTAACCTATTGGAAAGAAACAACAGAAAAACAAAGTAAACTTGAATGTTATTTGGCCCTAAATAGAGATTACACAATTGCAGAATATCTGAGTACAGTGAAAGACTGTAAACTAAGAAGACAGATGACGAGGTACAGACTGAGCGGTCATACTCTGACTATAGAGACGGGCAGATATCGACAGCACTGGCTGCCCAGAGAGAGCCGCATCTGTCCATACTGTACTCATGGAGAAGTGGAGACAGAGCAACACTTCCTCACCAGCTGTCCTAACTATCAACACATTAGAGAGGCATTTTATCCACAATTTGAAACACTTTACCCTGACTTCAAAATGTTAAACAAGAAAACACAACTTCAGTATTTATTAGGTGAAAAACAAGATTGTATCTCACTAGCAGCAAGATACATTGATGCCTGTCACAAAAAGAGGGAGGAGTCAACAAATCAGTGATGCGCCCACACACACACACACACACACACACACACACACACACACACTTTTAAACTGTTCACAGAATTCTAGAATTGATTTGTTCTATTTTGTTTAATTATATATACACATGCATGTATTTTTTTATTTATTTATTAATTTTTTTTATTTTTTTTACATACTTGTTCTATATTTAATGTAAACACTATGCTTTGGCAATACATTGTAACAATTGTCATGCCAATAAAGCACATATTGAATTGAATTGAATTGAGAGAGAGAGAGAGAGAGAGAGAGGGTTCATGTGGTGCAGTGGTCTGATGTGGCCTCAGCTCTGGTCTCCGCCATCACAGCAGACACCACAAACAAACCCATCAGACCACAGCGAGTGTGTGTGTTTTATATAAAAGCAGCTGTATAGATAGTTTGGGTATTTCTGAGCCGTATGTCTGCAAACTTCCGATAATTACAGTGAGAGTTAGTCTGTTTTTAGCTTGTAATGTTTTTAGCAGAATGAGCCTCAGTTCTCAAGAGTCTGTGAAGCAAACCTGATTGCACCGATATATCAATTCCATACAATACCATTTTAAATCACTTTAGTGGCATGACAGGCATATTGCCAAAGCATTTATTATATATCCACATTAGATTTTTACTCTGTTTAGGGTGTAATGCAAAATTAGTCTCAAGACAAATCATGTGTTGTTAATCATAATATAAGTGTGCATGTTCTCATTCATCACATTACAAATGGTTTAAATATAATTAAAAATGTTATTGAAATTAAAGTTTACCATCTATGTAGGATTGGGGTTACATATTTTTTTACTGCATAAAAAACAGTTAATTTCATGATGTTTACACGTTCATCGGCATCATCAAATTCAGGATTTCAATGGGAAAATCAAGTGGTGCAACACATTTGATCTTACACTGACCTTCATTATAATCATGTTGAATGTAGCAGTCTCCACCAGAACGCTTGAAGAACAGATTGTTAAATTATGATGAGTTATTATTATTCTTCACAGCTGTATGCATGTGATTAGGAACAGTCAGTCCAGCAGTAATCTGAATATTGTGGTCTGATCTCCTCTGTATCTGTGGAGGTTGCAGAAAGAGAGGTTGGATAACTGGATTTTACCTCTCAGTAACTTAGGAACTTATTAGCTGGTTTTATTGGCTCTTCCAGGCATAAATGGCACCACTTTGCTCTCGGCTTTGTGACACTGGAAATAAGAGCAGTGTGTGTGTAGCTGATGTGTTTGTGCTGCAGGGACTTCTGAACAGACACGCAGCTCAACATCCTGTCCTGTGTTCATGTGTAGAACACTTTACTTACAGCCTTTATATAAAATGCATAATTATGCATTGTAATGCACCTTATGTGATCTCATGAATAACTGTAACCACAGTTACATTACTGTATAATATTTTTATAGTCATTGTTATTCATTAAAACACAAACAAACCTTCATATGTTATAATGCATTTAACTTTGGCTACAATAATTTATGAAAAGATATAATGCATTACAACATTCATTATGAATTCCTTTATAATGCATACAGGCTTTAAGTGTTAGCAGGACAGAATATTAGCAGAACTCAGACTCGTGATCTGTCTCTCATCATCTGTGTCTCATAAGAACACATCACTGTCTCCTCCACATTATTCTATGAATCTCACTGCAGTCGCTCACACAAACAAACACAAACTCAGTCTGTGTTTGCTTTCAGAGAATTTCAGAGATTGAAACTCCCGTTTCCGCTCAGTTAACCAAACCCGCTCATTATCTTCGGCCGGCTCAAGAATCCAGACATTTCGAGCCTCTTTATTCTCAATCATTGAGTTTACGGTCTCTCAGTGTGGTGCATACATACTATATATGTCACAGCCAGACTCAGTGTGTGTCGATCATAAATCTGGATCTCATTGTGTTCTTCATGTTCTGTCCTTCACTGAGGTCTGTGCTTTCAGCTCGTTTATAGACACAGAGCATTTTGTACATGGATCAGAAATGAAAATACTAATTAAAACAAACATCTAGATTTCTATAGTATCTAAATCATGCTCTTCACCACAGTTCTAGAGTCTCTAACTGACACACTCACACACACACTCACACACTCATACACACACTCGCACACACACACACACACACACACACTCACACACACGTGCACGCACTCACACTCACACACATACACACACTCACACACACTCACACACACACACACACACACACATCACACTCTCACTCTGAGTGAGTGTGAGAAGTGTATAGTTTATCTCTCTCTGTCGGCGATGAGGGATTCACATGTGATAAATGCAGGGAAATAGTTAGGCTGACAGAGAAGGTTTCAGAATTAGAGACACACATCCAGACTTTAGTTGAGGACAGTAAGAATGTGAGGGCTGTAGATACTGCTTTGGATGCGACTAGCTCAGGAAGTCCTGTACATTGTTTGGTTCCAGTAGAGCCCGTGCAGCAGCGCAGCTAGTCTCGGGTCAAAACACCACTCTTCTGCTCCGATCAAAACATCAAACAGGTTCTCCCCACTCAGTGACGCACCCACTGAGAAACCTGATGAAAATGCTCTGGTTATTGGCGATTCTATTGTACGGAACGTGAAAATAGAGACACCAGCCACCATAGTCCATTGTTTACCGGGAGCCAGAGCTCCTGACATCTTGGCAAATTTAAAAGTGCTGACTAATGCTAAACGTAAATTCAGTAAGATTGTTATCCACATCGGCGCTAATGATGTTTGACTTCGCCAGTTGGAGATAAATATAATGTTAAAGAGGTGTGTGAATTTGCAAGTACAATGTCAGACACTGTAATATGCTCTGGCCCTCAATGGCTGGATGTCTAAGTGGTGCCCGCAGAATAACAGACTTTATAGACAATTGGACGAGTGGTGCCACTCTTCTCTCTAGAAATATGGCACATAGTCTTAGAGTTCGTACTTGACTAACTAGGGCCCAGGTCAGGAAGCAGACAGACTGGCTAAACCGACCGTCTGCTAGCCGCCTCATGTCACAGAAGTCAGTTAATTCTCAGCACATAGAGACTCCTTCACCCAGATATCACACTATAGAGACTGTGTCTGTTCCCCGAACTAGAAAATACAGAAAACATCCAAACCAAAGTAAGAGTAACAATCTAATTGTTAATCTAATTAATTTAAAAATGTTTACAATACAGAGAAACAATTGATAAAACTTGGCTTACTGAATATCAGGTCCCTTTCTACAAAAGCAGTTTTTGTAAATGATTTGATCAATGATAATAATATAGATTTGCTCTGTTTGACAGAAACATGGCTAAAACCAGATGAATACATTACTTTAAATGAGTCCACCCCCCAAGATTACTGCTATAAAAATGAGCCACGTCCAAAAGGTAAAGGGGGAGGTGTTGCTACAATTTATAGCAATATTCTCAGTATTTCTCAGAGGGCAGGCTTTAAGTATAACTCGTTTGAAGTTATGGTGCTGCATATAACATTATCTAGAGAAACACGTGTTAATGATAAATCCCCTGTGATGTTTGTACTAGTTACTGTATACAGGCCACCAGGGCACCACACAGACTTTATTAAAGAATTTGCTGATGTTCTATCTGAGTTAGTGCTGGGTGCAGATAAAGTCTTAATTGTTGGCGATTTTAATATCCATGTTGATAATGAAAAAGATGCATTAGGATCAGCATTTATAGACATTCTGAACTCTATTGGGGTTAGACAACACGTTTGAGGACCTACTCATTGTCGAAATCATACTCTAGATTTAATACTGTCACATGGAGTTGATGTTAGTGGTGTTGAAATTCTGCAGCAAAGCGATGATATCTCAGATCATTATCTAGTCTTGTGTAAACTCCATATAGCTAAAACTGTAAATTCTACTTTTAGACCGTGCCTTCTATTATTCAAATCCATTAAAGGATAGTTAGGCTGCATTAATTAGATCAACCGGAACCGGGAACACTCCCCATAACACATGATGTACTCGTTACATCGTAAGAAGAATGGCATCTACGCTAATATTTGTCTGTTTCTATTCTGTTTCTCAGTCCGTGTCCGGATCAGATGGTGGATCGGCGCTGGGAGATGATGTCTACAGCCCTGATCGTCAGCGGAGGCCGGACACCTGGATGAGCCCCGGGACATATCCCCAGTGAAGACCTCAACTTAAAATACAATAAAACTTCAAATAAAACAAATAACTACAAATATAATAAAATACCGAACTACATAATATTGTTAGAAATTGCAACAATATAAAAATAGAAATATAATGCATTTATTCGTTTAAAATTTTAATTAAAACAATATGTAAACAATAAATAAACAATAATATCCTGATCAGAGGAGAACTGCCCCCCGACTGAGTCTGGTTTCTCCCAAGGTTTTTTCTCCATTCTGTCACAGAAGGAGTTTTGGTTCCTTGCCGCTGTCGCCTCTGGCTTGCTCAGCTGGGGACTCTTCATTTCTAGCGATTATCGTCAATTTGATTTCACAGATACTATTTAAACTAAACTGATCTAGACATTGACATCTCAGAACTCAATAATGAAATGCCTTAACTGAAAATTGAGTGTTTAATCTTATTATTATACATTACTGACACTCTATCCTCCAATCTGATACTGTTAAGTGCTTTGACACAATCTGTACTGTTAAAAGATATATATAAATAAAGGGGACTTGACTTATCACACACACACTCACACTCACACTTATCACTCACACACACACACACACACACACACACACACACTCTCACACACTCTCACACTTATCACACACACACACTCACACTTATCACTCACACACACACACACACACACTCTCACACTTATCACACACACACACTCACACTTATCACTCACACACACACACTCTCACACTTATCACACACACACACACTCTCACACTTATCACACACACACACACTCACACTTATCACTCACTCACACGTTGGTTTTTGTGGTTTATGGGGACTCTCCATAGGCGTAATGGTTTTTATACTGAACAAACTGTGTGTGCTATTGCCCTACACCAACCCTACACCTAAACTTAGCCCTCACAGGAGACTTTGTGCATTTTTAGATTTTCAAAAAAACACCATTTAGTATGTTTTTTAAGCCTTTTGAATTACGGGGACATAGGCAGTGTCCTCATAAACCACCTTCATATTGTAATACCCCTGTCATACCCATGTCATTATACAAATTTGTGTCCTCATAAACCACATCAACATACACACACACACACACAGAGACAGACACACACACTCACACACACACACACACACACGCTCACACACAGGTCCTACATGATGAACTCAAAAACAAGACCCACTGTATTTAGTTTAATATGTTTAATGAGGAAGAGGATGGTGTTATAGTTCAGTCTTGTCTTCAGGTGTCTCCTCCTCTTTCTGCTTCTGTTGGAAAGACAGCATGTCAGAATGTGGATGTGTTGAGAGTGTTGAGAAGACCTCATGCTGACCTCACCTGCAGTTCTCCATCCAGGAAGGAGTCACAGAAGTCCTGCACGCGCTCAGTAGTGATTTCTCCCGCCGGCATGAGCCACTTCTTGTCCAAGACACCATCATAAATGCCAATCCGTGGCAGATCACGTGACTCCAGGCCGAAGTACTCCAGCACGCGGGCGTTTGACTTCTCTCTTCCGTTCACCAGCACAAACAACATCTGCATTTCACAAAACACATTCAAGCATCTGCCCTAAAAACAGCTATGATGATATGCAGTTGAGGGAAGTCTTGGGTTCATTTGGACAGCTTATGAAAATGAGTCCGTTTTAAATTTAAATAATTATTCATTTGAGTCATTTTGTGTCATGTCTTTTTTTGTAGTAATATGTTTAGTTAAATAGTGCTGTTCATCACAGAAGTTCTAATGGTTTCCACTAAAAATTACAAACCATCAACGGTTCACCATTAATATCCAGTAGCAATGTTGCCAGGTTTGCCTAGATTTTGACTACTTGTAAACTCTTTACTGTTGGTTAATCTTTCCTGCGGTTTAAAGGTTTGACATATAGCAGAAACTGTAGTGCATATATTGAAATAGTTTCCATTCTATCAATGATACATCTGTGTGAGATTTAGAGTATTGTGAGGAAAGAGCCGTTGAACTCCTTTATGAAAACAGACCGTTTGTGACTAAAACTTATGAATATGATTTTACTGTTGAAATTGTGTAATACACATAACAGTGACTGTAAATATGTATTTTAGGTAAGGGAGAGGCATTTGTTTTTGATTGATTGTGTTACACAAGACCTGGCAACCCTGTCCTGTAGTGTGTTCTGGGTCATATTCCATTAGGATTCATTAGTTTAACAAGCCACCAATAGAAGAAGCCAACAAATTACCAGCAGAGACGCATAGGAACCATTACAGTTTCCATTAAAACCAATACATTTACAATTATATAATTAAACCATTACAAATTCTATAAGGGAATCTATTTTTTATTTTAGTTTTTGCTCACTTTAATTGTTTAGAGTTTTAGTTTATAGACGTTTTATTAGTTAGAGTTTGTGCAAATGTATATGTGCAGTGCCAGATAAACATTAATCTGACTGTAAACCTGATAACTGTCTTAAAGTGTACTGTATGTGAACAGTCAGTCAATATTGCCCAAATCAATCAAAACCGTTAGCAGTCTTATACAGTCTGGAATATTTCTGTAAATTCTGGAAGGATCTGGCATGTGTGGGAATATTAGGGTCAGTGGGGCGCAGTGCTTGTGTAATCAGACTAACAGCTCTTAATCTGATTAGAATTTTTTTTGCATGAGGTGAAATGGACTCATGTTTACTACCTTGCCAGCGTATTTCGGTGCGAGATCTCTGAAAAACTGCTGCAGCGGGTCCGAGTGAGTGTGCCCTCTATCAGCCATCAGCAGCAGGTGTGTCTTCACCGCCGACTGGAACAGGCCTACTGCAGTCTGAAACACACAGACACACACACACACACAGACACACACACACACACAGACACACACACACACACAGACACACACACACAGACACACACACAGACACACACACAGAGACACACACACACACACACACACACAGACACACACACAGACACACACACACAGACACACACACAGACACACACACACACACACACACACACACACACACACACACACACAGACACAGAC
>NC_136741.1:375000-422500 GCF_936440315.1 Barbus barbus
CAAAAACTTTTGTAAACAATCTTTATTAAGTTCATTTGTATAATCCATAGTATTTCTGCAAGAATAATTCTGACATTTAATGATGTTTAAAGTCATATCTTACCTTTATGGTCTGCGGTCACACACTCAACCAACAAACAGAACCCAACGAGAAACATCATGCGGACTCTAAACATGGACCAACGGTGAGAAGAGAAGCAGAAGCTCAGGGGTTGTGTTCTAGGACGCCGAGGGTCCGTCCGCTGATTGGTGGATGTGTGTGAACCGGACAGGTGTGTGGACAAACGCTGGGAGATTACGTGTCACTCAACACACACACGTTGCTTTTGTTCCCGAATGAAACTCATTTTGAACATGAACCTCATTCCAGAAACACACTATTGTAAAACACCATCAATGAGAATCAGGGAAGCAGAAGATCTCTGCTTCATTTGTCATGTTAAGAAATATTTTTACTCCGATTATGGAGTGCTTCTTTTTTTATGGATTATAATAATGTGTGAAATCATGTCTGATCTGTCATTCTAAATTAAGACAGGGTTCAGTACAACATTTGTGACCCTGGAGCACAAAACAAGTCATAAGGGTCAATTTTGTGAAATTGATATTTATGCATCATCTGAAAGCTGAATAAATAATCTTTCCATTGATGTATGGTTTGTTATGATAGGACAATATTTGTCTGAGATACAACTATTAGAAAATCTGGAATCTGAGGGAGCAAAAAAATCTAAATATTGAGAAAATCTCCTTTAAAGTTGTTCAAATGAAGTTCTTAGCAATGCATATTACTAATCAAAAATGAAGTTTTGATATATTTATGGTAGGACATTTACTAAATATCTTCATGGAACATGAAGTTTAGTGTTGCAGCACATTTAGTTTGAGCATCAGTAAAACGAGTTCATTGAAAACATGGATGTGTTTAATGTTGTGCATCAATTTATCGTGGAATAAAATGTGCAAATGTGCTCAAAAAACTATTATGCTGATCCAAAACAGATATAAATCCACGTGTTTAACTTTCTCCAGCTGATATCACTTCTGCCATCACCTCAGGAAGGTCGCGTATGAGCTCATGCAGTTAAACCGGTTCACGTCAGGATAGATTAAGAGTCTCTTCTCACTGCAGGATCCAAAGACTCAAGAGTTAAAATAGAGCTACTGTTTTCATAGAGTTATGCAACATTTAACCCAGAGGAGAGGTCAGAGCTTACAGCATCATCTTCATCTTTGGTTTCTGAATTAAATCAAAGCAATAGCACATCAGCTGTTGCAGAACATTGAGGTTATGATAATGGCAGTGATGTCCATTTCTATATGTGTCCCTGGAGCACAAAAGCAGTCTTAAGTCGCTGGGTATATTTGTAGCAATAGACAACAATACATTGTATGGGTCAAAATTATCCTAATGATTTTTGGCATGAAAGAGAAATTGATATTAAGTAAAGATCATGTTCAAAGAAGATATTTAGTAAATTTCCTACCGTAAATATATCAAAACTTCATTTATGATTAGTAATATGCATTGCTAAGAACTTCATTTGAACAACTTTAAAGGAGATTTTCTCAATATTTAGATTTTTTTGCTCCCTCAGATTCCAGATTTTCTAATAGTTGTATCTCAGACAAATATTGTCCTATCATAACAAACCATACATCAATGGAAAGATTATTTATTCAGCAAAAAGTGACCCTAAAGACTGGTTTTGTGCTCCAGGGTCACATATTTGTCACAAAGATCAGAGCTCAGAAGATAAAAGTCCAATGCTGCCTTCAGATGCTATCAGAATTATCACAAATATGAGTTTTATTGTAGGAAATTGGACATGAACAGCCTCTCAAGTCATATTTACTACCAGGAAACTAATCTTGATATCTAATGAGTTGGAGGTGCTATAAATTTAAAACATGGCAAATGAGAGAACTATCGCTGTTTGTTTTCCCCACAACTTATACATTGCTTTATAATCTTTACGTAAATAAATAGCCATTTGATGCATTTTGTATTTATGCAGCAAAAACTGTTTATTTTGACTGAAAATTCAGAATCTAGATGGTCGACGAATGGGACGCAACATTTATTCAAAATTGACCAAATATCTTCAATACATTTTGGCTTTAATAAGATTTCACCAAAAAATGGGCAAGAATGACCCTGTTTGAACACGGCAAACTCATTATTCTGACTTCAGAAGTGGGATATAAATTCCTGATCAAACGCTCATTCTGCATATAAATGTGTTCTGCTTATAGATCCGTGTTGCAGAGACAGATGTTTGACTACATCACTGCTGAAACAAGACAGCACCAACTAACACAGAAACACAAGAACATGCCAGGGTATGCTAACGAGCAGACGGCTAATTAGGCTATACAATCCCCTCAATGACCGTCAGGACAGCCAATCAGGATTGTGGATTAGAGCTGATGATTCTTTAATTAGTCAGGTTCAGCTATAACCGTATGTGTGGGATCAGGGCGATCAGGCGTGTGTTTATCAGAACATCAGCGGCGGGGATTGTTTGGGTGCTCAAATCTAAAAACAGATCCGAACGGTGGATCATCTTCACAGTCGATCAGAGAAGAGACTGAAAACATCCTCAAATCACAACACATCTGAAGTATTTGTTAACCAATGAATGGTAATCATAAACATACACCGCAAAAAATTATTTTCTTACTTGTACTGTTTTCTAGTATAAATATCGAAACATTCTTGAATCAAGATGAATTTACTGTACAAGTAAAGTGACTTAAGATATCATGTCTTGTTTTCTGAAAATTGTTTGTTAGTTTTTGCTTTAAACAAGCAAAAATATCTGCCAACGCGGCAAGAAAATAATCTTAATTCAAAGGCTAAACAAGATGATTTTTCTTGCTCCATTGGCAGATATTTTTGGCAAAAAATAATGAAATTGATTTTTGATCATTTTGGTTTATTTTTAGATTTAGAATCAAGTAATTTACAGTTCATTTATAGTTATTTGGTAATAATTTAGGTTAGACTATTTTAAGGTGTACTTGTTACAGTGCATTTATACATTTAAGTACTGAGTAATATTTATTAACTACATGTACTTATTATATGCTTAGAGTTACTTGCATGCATAATTTATCGTTATTGTTAACTATTGTTTATTACAATACTAAGTCTATGTAACGTGCAACAAGGACACCATATAATAAAGTGTTACCAGAATTTAATATCAAAAATAAAAAGATTTCGCTAAGAATATGAAATCACATATTAATCATCTCATTAACCTAAATGAGCATGAAAATACGGCCTGTGTGTGGTGTTGGAACACACATCCATCATATTTCAGCACAGTGTGTGTGTTCATGTGTAACGCATTGTAATGACAAACAAACGTGTTCATAAACTATGAGTGTTTCCTCACCGACACAAAGCCTGAAGAGCTTAAAATAGTCCAGGTGTCTCTCCAGATCCCTCCATCTGTTTCTGTGGGAGGAGCAGGAGATTACAGGAGCGCTATAAAAGCGTCCGGCACTGAACACAAGCTGACCGAGACACGACGAAGAAGAGAAGCCCAGAGAACCGGCAGAAGAACCAGAAACTCCAGAACACAGTAAGAGATTCACCACACCTGAGACAGAAACCAGAACACACTCTATAGTCACGGTCAGGTAACGTAGGCCTGCTACACTCTTAAAAATAAAGCTGCTTCATGATGCCTTTTTTGTCTAAAGGGTTCCATAAAGAGCCTTTAACATCTGAAGAACCTTTCTGATTCTTTGTGGCGAAAGAAGGTTCTTCAGATTATAAAACGGTAAGAAAGAGAAGGTTCTTTAAAGAATCTTTGACTGAATGGTTCTTTGTGGACCCAAAAATAGTTCTTCTATTGCATTGCTGTGTTTTTAAGAGTGTACAGTATTCTCAGTTAATAAAACAACACATGGTCTACTGAGAGAAGGAAACTCTTGAGAGGAGAAAACCACAACACAGACAGATGTTCAGAGCTGGAGATCAGAATGATTCATTTAAACATGAAATAAACGCATGCAGTGCAGCAATTACAGCCTCAAACCCAGAAGCAGACGTATTGGCATTTCTTCAGATGAAGCTGAACTGTGCAGTAGATCTTCTACACATTTAGGCAAAAACAGGCTGAAAACAGCAGCTCTGACACATTTTTCTGACAGAACGCTGAATGTGAGCGCTGGGCATCTCCTCGATGAGATTATGTAGAGCTTGTTATTCACTGTCTGTAAATATCACAAGGCAAATAGATGTTGGTAAATAAACACTCGTTGTGTAACCAGCAGATTAGGATTAACAAAATCCCAAAATGAGAAGATTAACAGCTTGAGGACATCAGTAACGAGCGAGAATCTAACAGATTCAATATAATCGGTTTTAAAGCAAACATGTTGTGTTTATGTTTTAGTAAGTGGTAGGAATGGACGTCCCTGCACCTGCGGAGAAGAGAGGACCACCGAAGTTCAAGCAGAGGACCACTCGCACCTTCAAGAGCAAGGCTCCCAAACCCGGACAGAAAGGCTTCGGAGACGACATCCCTGGAATGGAGGGTCTTGGCACAGGTACATGACAGGCCACGAGAGCTTCTGGTCAGTTCAGTATATTCCATGAACCTGACATCTTACTTTCTCTGGTTTTTCACAGACATCACTGTGATCTGCCCCTGGGAAGCGTTCGGTGACATGGAGCTCAGTGATCTGGCAAAATTTGGGATTGTGTAGCACCTCATCCATCCTCCTGCTCTCTTCCGGAGCTCCTCGATCAGCCAGCATTACTGAGAATCACTAGTTTCTAGAATCATCCATTCACACCAGACTGAACCAGCAGCAGATGCTCTCAGCACAACACACACACACACACAGAAGATGGGACATCAGGGAATAAGGACTCTCTCAGCTGCAGACCTGGAGGAACCCATCTCAGAGCCACATCGTCTTTCAGTCTCTAATGTTGTAGCAAAACACAGAACTATGGACAAATCTTTATTTTTTTGTAATATGTTTGTGTCTGAATCAATTCATCATGGCTGCTTAAAAACCATCAATTTGGCAGTAGAACAAAAATAAAAATGTATTTTCCTATAAATCTGTGTGATGAGAAATTTCTATTTCAAAACCTTTAGGTTGGGTCCATTATAAAATTATTTGATCCAAAGTTTTCACTTCATACACTCAAGAATGCCTGTAAATAATCCTCTAATAATGAAAAGGGTTTCATAAATATACTAATACGCACTAACAAAATACAACCTAGGAATATCCAGGTAAAAATTCCAATAAGAACATTTTTAAATGGTTTAACTGCTACGTTACCAGAAAATTAACCATGGCTTATAGTAAAAGTGTACTAACCATGTTTGTTTGGCGTATTGATTACTATTTTCATAACCAGTTTGAGCTACTACAAAAACCATGGTTAAACTACAGTTAGTATAGCCAAACAGTGGTTAATTGCATGGTTTAACTACAGTAATCATGTTTTTTGGTTTTATTTGTAGTAAAACCATGGTTAATTTGAGCGCTGGATTCTTTTTAGAACGGTTGTTAAATAATATAACGCTATCTTATTTTTGTCACTACATGTCCTGTACTATTGGTAATCCAGCTTTACCACATCACCAAAAAAGAAAGATTGTGTCATTAATTACTCACCCTCATGTCCTTCATCTTCGAAACACAAATGAAGATATTTGTGATGAAATCCCAGAGCTCTCTGACCCTCCATAGACAGCAAGGATACTAACACGATCAAGGCTCAGAAACGTAGCAAGGACATCGTTAAAATAATCCACATGACATCAGCGGTTCAACCGTAATTTTACGAAGCTAAGAGAATACTTTTTGTGCGCAAAGAAAACAATAATGACTTTATTCAACAATTCGTTGAATGAGCTCTCAGATTTAATCAAATATCTTGACAAACGAAGGTCTTTACCGGTTTGGAACGACGTGAGGGGAGTAATTAATGACAGAATGTTCATTTCTTGGGTGAACTATCCATTTAATGTAAAGCACAATCTCTGGAATTTGCGCCTGCGTGGAAACCGCTCGGGGACCGGCGCAAACTTTTGAGCTGAGAAACTTTCACTTCACAACATTTATTTTAAATGAAAACTCAATAAAACAACACGAGCGTAATGATATTGGAATTAGGATGTTAAATAAGATACTGACGTAATAAATCATTAGCTTAGTTCGCGAGCATAATTTACAATTTCACATTACTGCTGCCACTTCCATTCATATACGACCCCTTCACATCGAGATGAGCATCTCAAAGAACACAAATTAGGTGGAAGAAATCTTTCACAATATTCACTTAAAATTCTCCCATATCTTCTTATGTCTACAATATTACAACAATCGACTGAAATCAAAGACTCAGAGTGATTGTTTTAAAAAAAGTTTATATGGACATTCAGATACAAATTACATCACAAATGGAATCAGAATATGTAGAGAAAGAGTTCAACTCAAAAACACGGTTACACTGTAAACCAAAGGAGAGTATGTGGAACAGGGATCATATTCATAAGGTGCGAGAATGGAGAATAAAAGATCATCTTTAACCCTTTACTGCAGGAATGGAGGGATTTCAACCTTCTCTCCATCATCAGAAGACGAGCGTCATGCAAGAAATCAGTCTCATCAGCAAAGAGCTGGTTTATCAGCAACGGCACCGACCTTGCAGCTGCTGCAGGAGAAACAAACGAAGGACCGAAAGAAAGAAATCTGCCGCATCTTTAAAAGCCAGAAGTTCAGAATTTAGGAGCCGAGATCCTTTCAATCTCTTATAATACTGTGGAAAGTATGCATAGACTGCAAGTACCATTTAAAGAAACACACAAAATAATAAAGCTGTCTTGGTTTAGTGTTCAGACTGCGGTCAGTATCTCAGTGTCCCTCATCCACACAGAAAACTGAGGCCAAATTACTCTCCAAACTCTAAAATGGCTAAATGTTTTCAGTCCTGGACCAGGATACAGATACACCTGGAATCTACTCAAACGCATGATGTCCTGAAACAAACAAAAACATGAAATGCACGTGTTTTCACAGACAAGGAAACCGGTCTTGGACGGCAGGAGGAGGAAACTGCAATCCATGTCCAGCAATTCTGAAATAATTAACGAGCCACTTCAAACAATATCAAAAACCTATTGATACAAAAAAAATTAAACCAAGCAATAGAATTACAAATACGTTTACACACAAATCAAGAATGTGCTTGACTTTTCTTTGGAACCAAAATTCAAAAAAAGCAAAATACCAATATACTGAAGGGAAAAAGACACTCTGCAAGAAAGACTAAAAATACTATGCATTTCTCCTTAAAATCAAACGTTTTTTAGATCCACTTTTCTGGAATTTGGGCTGAAAGTTGCATATTTTACAAAACTACGCTAATAAAAGAGCTTGTCGATATTCCACAAGAAGGGCTCTTCGATCCCAAAATCTGAAGGAAAAAAGTAGTAAATATTTCTTAGCATAATTTAAATACTTGCTATAGTCCTTATGCCGGCGTTTGGCGTCTTTCTGTGAATCAATGTGGGTTCAGATGATGTCCTGCCCTTCATCAAAGCCAACACACAACAACCATGAGAAACTAATGACGATAATAATAATTAATAATAATGTTTGGTAAAATTTTGTGTCTATTCTAGTTTACTTGCATATAATGACTATTTAATTTTAAAGGTACGCCTCTTCTGAACGGAGGTACTGTTTAAAGAACACAAAGCTTTCATCAAGACGGATTATTATGACACGTGGTCCCGTACTTCAGTGATCTGTAACAGCTGTCGGATCTCTCCAGAGGGAGGAAGACCATAGTCTCTCATCACGTCTGTGTTTAGGATAATAGCATGGTCCTCCCTTACAGAGCTGATGAAGACGGAGACAAGAGCGGTCCGGACCAATGTCTCGATTTCTTCAAGAATATGGGTAATTATTGTAGTGTGAGACAGTGAAGGGTGACGTAATTTGTTGACTGCGGTCCTGGCGCTCTGTGCACATGTAGTTCGGTGGCTACTAGAGGCAGTCTAGAGCCGTTACTGCATGCATATGTGCAGAGAGACGAGCCGAAGGAAGAAATGATTTGCGCTTTCAGTCAGAGATCTGTTACTATTTAGTGTTCAACGTTGTCAGGTTTCCTTTAAAAAAACAAAACAAACAAAAATCCACCTTCCTTGATGTGTTGATTTATAGTTGCATTCCTTATTCAAAGTTCGCTCGTAACAGACGCGCTTTTTTTTTCTTTTTTGTCCAAAAGTGTGATTGTATTTTTCCCTCCGAGGTCAGCAGCTGTTGGTGAAGTATCAGAGAGACAGCAAATCTGGAAGTGTGTTAAAGGTGTTTAGTATGGCGAGAACCGGCTGTATCCTCCTCTGTAGAGAGTGGCCTGCGAGAGAGAGGACGGGTTAGAAAGCGCTGGAGGATCTGAGAGCGTGACGGACAGACGGAGCTGAAGCTTACCATCGCGCCGACTCCATACGCTGCCGCTGCCGCCGCCGGAGAAGCCGCTAGTGCAGCCGCATACGGGTCTGCTGCGTACACGCGACCGTAGCTGCAAAACACAGAACACAAGCACTACGACTCAGACCCAGCAGCACCGAGGAGCAGAAGCGGACATCTGTTGCCAACTAATGTTCAGGGAAAGCTGCTAAAGGAAGGTTGATTTGTTGCCAAAAGTTGCAAAATGACACAAATCACGACACAAAATTGTGCCACTGCATCAAATCTCAGCAAAACGTTTTTATATATGTTAATTTAGATTTGTTTGTAAAATAACAAATGCATAATATTGAAATTAGTGCGGTCAAACGATTAATCGCATACAAAATAAAAGTTGTTTACATACAGTGCCCTCCAAAAGCATTGGAACAGTGAGGCCAATTCCTTTATTTCTGCTGTTGACTGAAAACATTTGGGTTTGACATCAAAAGATGAATATGAGATGAGAGATTAACATTTCAGCTTTTATTTACAGGTATTTTCATCTGGATCTGATACACAACTTAGAAGATAGCACCTTTTGTTTGAACCCACACATTATTCATGTTACCAAATCATATCCATCTTTTGATGTCAAACCCAAATGTCTTCAGTCCACAGCAAAAATAAAGGATTGCCCTCACTGTTCCAATACTTGGAGGGCACTGTATGTGTGTGTACGGTGTATATTTATGTATATATAAATACACACACAGACAGCATATATTTTGAAAATATTTACATGTATATATTTATATGCATAAAAAGATATATAAATATATTTAATATTTAAACATAACATTTTTCTTTAATATATACATGCATGTGTGTATTTATATATACATAAATATGCACAGTATACACACATTATGTAAACAAAAACTTTTATATTGGATGCGATTAATTGTGATTAATCGTTTGACAGCACTAATTAAAACGTAAATAACTTTAAATACATACAATTTTTCAAAACTTACATTTTTGAATTAGTTTATCAGCTTGTAAACTAGTAAAACTACACATGGTGAACAGTTATAGTTTTAAGCAGTGTATTAGTAGTTAGTTAGTATGCAACACTAAGAAAAGTCTGTAAAATAATCTACTATGTTAATATGAAGGAATTTTCTGTATTGATTTTTCCACATTTTTAATTATGTTGCATTGCATTTTGTGTTGTGTTTTCGGGTTACAACGTTTTCAAGAGTTCAGATGCAAAAGCCTCCAAGTACCGTCTGAAAATTTCTTCTAAAATGAGCAATTTTATCAGGCTCAGTTATTCAGTTATTTCATAGAAAAGGACCTTTACATTGACCATAATGTGAAATTACTGAACCCACACATTGATAAAAAAAGTGCTCATTTTAGATGAAAATTTCAGATGGCACTTAGAGGCTTTTGCATCTGAACTCTTCAACTGGTTTATTAACATTATGTACTTTTTTTACTCATACTCATGTTCTTTTGCTTTGAATAGTAGTGATATTTTGCTTGATGCGCCCTCTTGTGACCTCAGGACAGAAGCCAAAACCTTTTTTTCACCCTAAATGAAATTATGCATTTTAAATTTATAATAATATTTAAGTGCAAAATTCAAAGATTTTGAGCCATTTTGACAGCCCTACTGCACTCTCCCCAGTGTTCAAGACGTGGTTATGACTTCAAATACTCATCCGTGCGAGAGAGAGGTTGAACATGGCTTGAACAGCTGCTGCGCTGACCGTGCATTGACCGTTTCTGGCTCACCTGTCGCTGTAAGCCGCTGCCGCCGCTGCTGTCGGACTCGCTACGGCCGTCGGCTGAGTGTAGCGATACGCAGTATAGCCGCTCTACGAAGACAAAAAACACATGCCTTCAAAATAAGCTCCGGTACAACGAGGCAGGTGATGTGGTGAGTTAGCAGGGAAAAAAGGACATTACAACGTTCAAGAAAAGCAAACCTAAAGTCCATTAACAAGCAATCTGCCACTGATGTTCAGTCAAACATAAACCGCATTCGGAGAACCGTTCTGTTACGCACTGTGAATCTTCCTCAGTGGCAAACAATGCACAATTCATGGAGCAAGAGGAGTGGTTTCTCTAATGATTAAGAATCGATGGTTTGTTTGTCAAAGAGGGAGACACAAGCAGAAATGGGGATCGTGAGTGCATTAGCATCAGTGTCATCGTCACCCCAAACACCCAGCTACACACAACCAGGGTGATCAAACCCATTACTGGTGCCATATTCAGACAGACAGACAGATAGTGAGATTAGGAGAACATCCACACAACCACACAGACAGCATGCACCCCAAACTCAGGACAATTACAAGCCATTCTCTCCTCAGCATTCTACCCTACGGCCAATCAGAGAAACTCTCCCACGATCCCTCACACTCCTGCTAGAGCGCAGCCGCCGAGGGAGGCAAGACAGAAAGACGAGAGAGAGAGAGAAGCAGGGGACATGAAAACGAAGGTAAACTGAGTAGAGCGAATCAGTGATGAAAGCAGAGGAGAGGAGAGAGAGAGAGAGAGAGAGAGAGCGAGAGCGAGTGAGAGAGAGAGCGAGAGAGACAGAGCGAGAGAGACAGAGCGAGACAGAGAGAGACAGAGAGAGAGAGCGAGAGCGAGACAGAGAGAGAGCGAGAGAGCGCGAGAGAGACAGAGAGAGAGACAGAGAGAGACAGAGCGCGAGAGAGACAGAGAGAGAGAGAGAGCGAGACAGAGAGAGAGAGCGAGAGCGAGACAGAGAGAGAGCGAGAGAGCGCGAGAGAGACAGAGAGAGAGACAGAGAGAGAGAGCGAGAGCGAGACAGAGAGAGAGCGAGAGAGCGCGAGAGAGACAGAGAGAGAGACAGAGAGAGAGCGAGAGAGCGCGAGAGACAGAGAGAGACAGAGCGCGAGAGAGACAGAGAGAGAGAGAGAGCGAGAGAGAGAGAGAGAGAGAGCGAGTGAGAGAGAGAGACAGAGAGAGAGAGAGAGAGAGAGAGAAATCTACGAGAGAATTAAGTGTGATTGCATGCCAACACAGATCGAGTTAACATGCTCTAGAGAGAGAGAGAGACAGGGACTCTGGGAAGGGGACAGAATCAGATCCAGTCTGACAAACCCAAAACATCCAGAGTCCTTAAAACTATTGTCTCAAATATCAGCGATGCACAACAAAAACCTTCAGGAAGTCATTTGCTTGAAAAACAGCGGCAGACAATTATTTACATTCTCAGAAGTGTAAATAATCTACAGCTGAGGGCTGGGCGGCACTGGGTTTTTTTAAACGCTATACTTATTTATTTTGAAGAAATGAAGTAATACAAGAATAAACAAGATGAGGAAAAACTGACTTGGGACCGTTTTAACGTCAGAGCAAATCAACATTGATGCCACGGGTGTTTGTGTGACTCCAATCTGAATAATCTGAGAAACGAGACGAAGCACCTGCCACGTGATCATATAAACCTTTTCATGTTGAATTCAGAACTAAATCACCATACACAGCTCAAATGAGCGGGTTTGTGGTCGTACCGTCCAGCCCTGCTACTGCTGTTTTTTGGTATTTTCCCTAAGAGTCGCCGCTGCTGTGACGTTTGATGCCGCTGCCAAATTTTTCATGCGCTCTGAATCGTTTAGAAAGGAAATGTGCAGAATTCAAGCAGAATTTCTTTCTTTCTTTCTCCCCCTTCCAGCCCTCACTCCTGTCAGATTACTGTGAGTTAGTAGGGAAACAGAGACAGCAATCTCACACGATCAATATCAAACAGATGTATTAATCAGAAGGAGAGATGCACACTATCCGTCTGTGAGCCTACCTGAGGCATTCTGCTACTAACCAGAGTGTCCTGAAACACTATTCTACAGAGAAAACAGAAAAAGCTATCGTCAACCTGGACACACACACACACACACACGTCCAAACACTGAGACACACACACACACACACTTGCACACACAGAGCCGTCCGAATCTGTTGATGAGAAGCAAATCAAGTGATTCGTCCGATTCTATTCAATTGCATCACACTAACATAACATACAGGATTCATGATTTTAAAGCATGTCTTATTCAGAACGAATCGGCTCTGCGTGGCTACAGTTGTCACACGGTAAAGCACTCGGAAAGAGAGAAGGAAAGAGACAGGAAGTCAAACCAAGAGACAGGAAGTGTCATACTTACATACAGTTCTGTAGCTCCATAAAACCCATCCTGGTACACCACACTGAGAGACAGAAAAACAAAATGACAGCAAAAAGAAAAGAAAGATGGAGGAGCAAGAAACATAAGATTGGAAAAAAAAAATTTAAATGGAGAGGGCGCCACCATGTGGTGATCCAAGGGAAGAAACAAAAGGAGATGGCAGGACAGATGGAGACCACGGAAAAGAGAAAGTGAAAACATTAATTCACACACATGCAGTGCTCTTGGTCATAAAACAGGAAAAAAATGCCACTTTGATCCCGCTGAGATGCATTTGAGCCAGATTTACACTGCTTTTCGCAGTAAACGGGTCACGCTTTGGGGGAAAATGGCATTTTTTGTCATTTGATTGCATGTTTACATCAGCTGGTCTGATTCTGTGAGCAGTACAGCAGAAGCAGCACATGATCATGCAGCATGCAGAGCACTAGAGGAGCTCAAATCTGCTGCGACTGTGTGTGTGTGAGTGTCAGTGTGTGTCAGTCTGTGTGTGTGTCAGTGTGTCTGTGTGAGTGAGTGTCAGTATGAGTGTGTGTGTGAGTGTCAGTGTGTGTCAGTCTGTGTGTGTGTGTCAGTGTCTGTGTGTGTGTCAGTGTGAGTGAGTGTCAGTGTGTGTCAGTGTCAGTGTGAGTGAGTGTCAGTGTGAGTGTGAGTGTGTGTGTGTGTGAGTGAGTGTCAGTGTGTGTCAGTCTGTGTGTGTGTCAGTGTGTCTGTGTGAGTGAGTGTCAGTATGAGTGTGTGTGTGTGTGTGTGTGTGTGTGTGTGTCTGTGTCTGTGTGTGAGTGTCAGTGTGTGTCAGTCTGTGTGTGTGTCAGTGTGTCTGTGTGAGTGAGTGTCAGTATGAGTGTGTGTGTGTGTGTGTCTGTGTGTGAGTGTCAGTGTGTGTCAGTCTGTGTGTGTGTGTGTGTGTGTCAGTGTCTGTGTCAGTGTGAGTGAGTGTCAGTGTGTGTCAGTCTGTGTGTATGTGTGTGTGTGTTTGTGTGTGTGTGTGTTTGTGTGTGTGTCAGTGTGAGTGAGTGTCAGTGTGTGTCAGTGTGAGTGAGTGTCAGTGTGAGTGTGTGTGTGTGTGAGTGAGTGTCAGTCTGTGTGTGTGTGTGTGTGTGTGTGTCAGTGTGTTTGTGTGTGTGTCAGTGTGTCAGTGTGAGTGAGTGTCAGTGTGTGTCAGTGTGAGTGAGTGTCAGTGTGAGTGTGTGTGTGTGAGTGAGTGTCAGTCTGTGTGTATGTGTGTGTGTGTGTGTGTGTGTCAGTGTGTTTGTGTGTGTGTCAGTGTGTCAGTGTGAGTGAGTGTCAGTGTGTGTCAGTGTCAGTGAGTGTCAGTGTGTGTCAGTGTCGATGTGAGTGAGTGTCAGTGTGTGTGTCTGTCTGTGTATGTATGTATGTGTGTATGTGTGTGTGTGTGCGCGTGTGTATGTGTGTGAGAGTGTGTGTGTTACCCTGGGTAGGCCTGTATGGTGGGCTGAGGAACCGCGGCGCGCACTGCTCCGTAGACGGGCCGGCCTCGACCCCGCAGGTGATGCGCTCCTCTGAAGGTTGCGGCGGTGGATGCGGCGGCTGCGGCGGCGGCGGTGGTGGGATACGGGAACCCTGGAACTACAGCGAGTCACATGATCGTTCAGAAATCACACTCGTATTCATTGAGGTCCATTCACACCAAGAACGATAACTATAAAGCTCTAAAAATTGCTGTAAATTGGAGAGAAAAGACAACAATGATCTAGAAGAACGATATTGTGGGGATTACTTTTGAAACAATTTTTCAGCTGATGACTAATAAAACACTGACAGCTAATCAGAATTCATTAGTATTTAACCCTTTACCTCTCACTCCCATTTCTGAACAGATGAGAAAGTACACTATCCAAACTAAAATTGTTATAATTCATGAATGAAAACATTTTGTAATATGATTTTGATGTAGCTTTCCCATGGTAATGCAAAGTCTGATTTGAATGTCTGTTTTCACAGGATGAATTTTGAGAAGCTTTCAATTGATATTTATGATAATAATTTACGATGATTGGGAAAAAGGCAATGAAGGAAGAGTTTTTGTGACAAAAGGTCAGAACTCCTGTTATGATGTAGATTTTTGAGGTGCACTCTTGTCATAAATTAATCTATTACTGGTCCTACATAATTTGTAACAAAAAAAACTGTGGCAAAATATCCATTTAGGAGTCTTAGACTCCAACGGTATATAGTTTGTCATGATTAGATCAGGATTTATTTGTAATATAGTGAAGTAAACTTAGGCATCCCTCTGATGGGATAAATGTAATCATGTACTCTACCATTAGAAAAAAATATCCCACCTTGTCAACGAACAACAAGAACAAAAACTAATGATCAACAATCAGGTAAAATGTTCAATTAATCAAGATTTTGAGTTTAGGTCACATTGTCCGGCCCTAATTTGAAATGTAGCTTACTGAGGACATCTGCTGGTTAAAGCCGTGTGAATTCAATAAGAACAAACCGATGATGACTAAAAAAAAAAAAAATTATCAAAAGCAAAACAAATTCTCCCAGCTCCTCTAGTCTCATTTTGCACCCAAAAGCATTGTTTTATTCTTTGGCGTTTATGCAAAACAGAGCATTATTTTTCACATTATTTTCCACATACTGTACATTATTGTTGCTCCTCTATGCTCCGCCTCTCTGAAACGGGTCGATTTTTACAAAGCTCATCGTTCTGAGAAGCGAGGCGTGCTCTGATTGGCCAGCTATCCAGTGCGTTGTGATTGGCCGAATACCTCAAGCGTGAGACGGAAATGTTACGCCCCTTACCGTATTGTGATGCTGTGTCCCGGCACGACGAGACTAAAGCAATAAAACCCATTATAAACGAGGCATTTGTTGCATCCAGTGGGGACATAATTACTGATTATAATGACTTATTCTGTCTTTTCACGTAAACATTACCATGTCTGCATTTGTGATCGGAGAAACGAGAAACAAGCACTACTCTACGCTGCTCAAAACTCGTGTCTGAATCATCAGTAGCAGAAACACACTTACAGGCTGTGCGTCAGAAGCGCCAGACTGTTCTTGCAAAGCTGGAATTGCCCCACTTTATAGAAACAGTCTTTGTGCCGCCTGCATTGTAGGCTACTCTTCCAGCTTCAGGAAATAGTCCTCCGTAAATGCGCTGCACACACTCTAATATTTGGGTTGAACTGTTCTGGAACAGTGTTGTAAATACAACTTAACCACTGATTTCTAGTTGTGTCCTCTTCTGGAAGCCCAAACAAAGCAGTTTCACTTTCACAACGAAACACAGCGTCTCCAGGACATGACGCCGGCGGCAGCAACAATACTACAGACAGAATAATAGCTCCACCTTCTTCAATATACATGTGGGTGGTGTTATGCAAATCTTCCCACATCGTGACGTAGATATGTGGGGTGTGTTTGAATGAGCCGTTTTAGGAGGGAGTGGTCAAGTCTTAACTTTTATAAAGAATATCTCTTTGGTTTTGAGACTTTAGTCTTTGCAACTTCAGGGATCTTATCTATGAACAAACAGCTTGTAACACTCCAAAGAGAAAGCAAAACTTGAAATCACAATCGCATGACCCCTTTACACCGCAGCATGCAAACTTAGAATAAACTGACGTACTGTTGACTAGTGTGGATGATGCCATTAATGTTACGGTTATAGCTATCGTTCTTGATGTGAACGGCCTTTAAAGTGTTGTTTACACTGCATGTCATCTAAAAACATTCACCAACACAGAGCAATGATGCACTTCAATAGGAAAGAGGAAAATTCAGCTCAGCGTCTCACCTGCGTACAGCTCCGGTCCGTACATCGCACCCATCATAGGACTCAATTTCCACCCAGCTGAAGCCAAACAGAGAGAAGAGCCTCGGATTAGCTGTCTGGACTCATCGCTAACACCTGAAGAAAACCCTGAAAACTGTGGTGAGCCGGTTTTACCGTAGGGCAGCGTGCTGAGGCCTTCTCCGTTAGCATACGGGCTAACCAGCTTCTTATTGGTCATCACTCGAGCCGTAGCGTTGTTGACCTGTTCATCAGAGAGAATGAGCATCTGATCAGAGACCAAGAGAAAACACAGCGCTGGTGCATTCAATCTAGAGCTGTTCTTATCCAAACGCCTGCAGTAAACATCATTCAATCGCTGAGAATTACGTCATTAACATGTAGTGAAGTTCACAAATCACCCAAATCTCAAAATTAAGACTGATCATCAACATTCGATTATCAGTTCTTTGAAGTATATTTACAGCTACAGCAGAAATTGTGGACTCATTGATATTCCCTTATATTGCTTCATGCATCATAAAAAACTCCCACTGATTTTCAAACATTCAACACAAAAACCCAGAAATCAAGGCATAAAAGCAAACAAAAACAGGGCATTCCACTGCTAAAATGGAGGAGAGAGATAAATAGAGAGAAACAAAGAGATCACACATGACGAAATCAATACACTGTGCACAGCTCTTAGCAAAATCACATTCAGCCAATTACAGTTCATTAACCAGAAATGAGCATATCAGCCAATCAGCAAGCATCAGATGCAGCCTATGGACCAATCCAAATACTCTGCAGCCTAATCCCGCCCCCTCATGAAAAAAAAACACATCATACCGAGAAAGGAGGAGGGGGGGATGTTCAGAAACAGAGGGATGCAGGAAAGAAAAAAAAGAGCCAGTCGACATTCAATGAAACCACAAAAACAGGAGAAGAAAAGAGGGAGACAGACAGACAGAGAGAGAGAACAATCCACCCAATCAGAAACGTCAAACTCAAAAAGCCATCCAAGTTTGTCATGAACAAGTACACCAAAGTGCGTCAAATGAAAGGAAGCCTGTGATTGGTTGTTGTCAGACCTTGTGAGGAGTGACGGAGTTTATGGGTGAGAGAGAGAGAAAGAGAGAGAGAGAGAGATGCATATGCTACATGTCACAACAAATGAAATCATGAAGACTGAAAACACCGGCAGGCATCAACACGGTTCTCTCACACGCTGAAGACCAATATGCAAACACCGTCTCTCACACACACACACACACACACACACACAGAGTCCAAAACCAAAGACCAAACAAGCTTGAGTCGCTCATCCTCACATGAATATAAGGGCAGAAATATCGTCTGAGGAACAATTTCGATGTGTGTGTGTATTTAGGGGCGTTTTTGGCTCATAGGCTGTGCAATAATCAGCAGATATCTGGGACTGAACTGGTGGAAGCATGATGATGATGATGATGGAGTGATTAAAACGATCACAAATGAAATGAAAGATGCGTGTTAGGACCGGGAGTCATGACCGTGTGAAGCCTGCCAATCGGTAGAGAGCGTACTGCAGTGGATCTGAACAAATACAACAGAAAACGTTATGCTGTGCTGTTTGAAAAGCCAAAAGAACCCAATTAACACTATATGACCTCCTGGTAATTAATTTTTATGATGACAATGCAACCACACAATGAGAGTCTAATCTAGAGGAGCCCTCTGGAGCAGAGTCGGTCAGCGTCTGACCTCCCTCATGCAGGGTCTTTAATTCTGCTAGAACAGCTTCACACTTCTGGGAACATCTTCCACTAGATCTTGGACATGGATGCAGGATTTGATCCCATTCAGACTGAAGAGCATCAGTGAAATCAGACACTGATGTTCAGATCATTGCTGGAGCTCCGGTTGATCCTGAAGGCGTTCAGAGTTGGGTTGCACCAGCTGTTCTCAAGTTCTTACTAAAACTGGAAAGTAAAGTCCACAGTAGAGGTTAAGTAACTACTAGAAAGTTAGTAACTACATTTACATTTATTCATTTAGCTTACGCTTTTATCCAAAGCGACTTACAATTGCTATATATGTCAGAGGTCGCACGCCTCTGGAGCAACTAGGGGTTAAGTGTCTTGCTCAGGGACACATTGGTGTCTCACAGTGGATTCGAACCTGGGTCTCTCACACCAAAGGCATGTGTCTTATCCACTGCGCCATCGCCACCAACTATGTGCTTAATTTGGTAGCACCATTAGTTCTTAAGGCAGAACATAGCTAGTACTAGGCTGCAGGTTAAAGTGAATAAAGTGTAAAAAGCATAGTCACAAAATGACGATATGTTCAATAATCCAACAGCAATCTTCATATGTGACCCTGGAGCACAAAACCAGTCATAAGCATCAATTTTGTTAAATTGAGATTTATGCATCATCTGAAAGCTGAATAAATAATCTTTCCATTGATGTATGGTTTGTTATGAGAGGACAATATTTGTCTGAGATACAACTATTTGAAAATCTGGAATCTGAGGGAGCAAAAAAATCTAAATATTGAGAAAATCTCCTTTAAAGTTGTTCAAATGAAGTTCTTAGCAATGCATATTACTAATCAAAAATGAAGTTGAGATATATTTACAGTAAGAAATTTACTAAATATCTTCATGGAACATGATCTTAATATCCTAATGATTTTTGTCATAAAAGAGAAATGTATAATTTTGATCCATACAATGTATTGTTGTCTATTGCTACAAATATACCTGTGTTACTCATGACTGCTTTTGTGCTGCAGGGACACAGATGTGAGAAGTTGTTGAAATATGCTGTGAATTTCAGTTTATTCTATTAATTTCTAACTAACGGTAAAAATGTTTCCACTGAAATGACATGTAATCATTAAATAATAGCTACTTAATATGTAAATGACATTCAGAAACTGTATTTGAAATCAATGAGCAATAAAATACTGATGCAGAAACATGTGTACAGCGATATATACTACATAGCAAATCTCACCTGCTTGATTGTTTATATCAACGCAAAATGTAAAATACATTTACAAATGTAAGAATATGAAGATATTAACATCACAATTTTCTGCTGCTTTGAAACAATTTGCATTGTGTAACGCGCTATACAAATAAGTAAAATTAACATGAGGATGCACACGGAGGCACAGTTTAGATTGGGTTCGTGTTGAAGAGCCACTAAAAAAAGATTTTTTTCCCTCCATAATGTTCTCTCTTAAAATGTGCATATCAACATCCTCATATGCATCTAAAGGACTGACGTTTGTAGATTATTGATGCAATCTACCATTTTATTCCAGTTATTACTTGGCAAGATGCTACTGTAAATATTTAGTGCTTATGTTTCAGCTAAATGTACAGCACAAAACATATTTAGCAATGTGCAAGTTGTATTTTTGTGGTGCAGCTAGGATACATTGTAACTTGTGCACAGCTGGTGCAACCGGCTCTATTCTGATCACATCCTGTGAAGCTGTTTCTGTTCATTCAGCTGTTAAAAGATCTGATATTTTGATGAAAAGAGAGGAAAATTCACAGGCACATGCTTATAAAAAAAAACTCATTGAAGTTCCAGGACAAAATAACCTGTGTTATAAACAATACATACGGTTAGCGTGATGCGAGACTCTGGTCATGACGCCCAGCCCTAACGAGAGCTCATCAGAACCACAGGAGAGAGAAACGGATGATGGATGGATGGATGGATGGATGATGTGGAGGAGAAGAGAGATGGAGGGGTTTAGTGTGACGGTCTCGTCAGCCGTGTCAGTGCGTGGGAAAGTGTTAATGATCATGAGAGCGATGAGAAAGGAGGAGCAATGGCGAGCGCCAGGGAGGGAATATCATTTCTGTCAGTATCTGTGGTCCTTAGCGACTATAATAGACATGATGATGATTTCATAAAGCTCTTTCCCCCATGCCTCTGATGAACAGTGTATCAGAACAGACCTCAGGGAGGAGATGCGACTGCGCTAGCCGCGAACAGACGGAGGATGCGTTCGGCCAAACTTCGCAACGAGGACGAGGGCTGCCGTCGTCTCCGCGAAGGCTCTAACGCATCTCTGTTCCCTCCGAAAATAACAAGCTAATCAGTGCAAAAGAGCGAAAGACCACAGTTTGTAAAGCTGGGGAGGGCTGAGTTTAGATCTCAGGGGTTTGAGTTGGTGGGATTGATCAGGGATGAAGCCGTACAGACACAAACTTACCATGAGCCAGGAAACGGCGTGACGACACGCGAGCAGTTACCGTGGAGACTGACAACAACAACAACACACAGAAATCGTCAAGGGAACAGAAAGGAAAAGGAGAAAATAAACAAGAAGAGAAAAACAAACCCAAGAGAAACCAACAAAAACAATGCAAAGAATGAGTGAACAACCAGAGAGAAGGAGGAGGAGAGGAAAGAAAAACAAAGCAACGTCCAGAGAGGAACTCAAATTCAGAGAGAGGGGAAATTCTGAGGCAGACATTCACACACAACAAGACAATCTTCGGGTGATCAAATCTGTCTGTAGGAGCGCTAAAGAGCAGCCGCATTCATCTGTGTCATAGAGGAGGAGGAGAAAGGGACGAATGATTAGAGGAACTCAACACACACACACACACTCGTAGAATTGATGGGAGTGGAAATGCAGCACTGCGACCGAGTCAAAGCTGGAGCTACGGGCCAAAGGAGAAGCGAGTGGACATGGACGTACGTCTAGAGAGCAGTTAGTGAGAGGCTAACATGCCGAGCTAATGACATCACTCAGGGGAGGGGCCTAGACAGTGACATCAGAGGCGTCAGAAATAGACACAGGGACAGGAAGTGATGCAACGGACAGGAAACACAGTGAGAGTGCAGAGCTGGACAGACAGACTGGCCAGGGAGAGAGAGAGAGAGAGAGAGAGAGAGAGAGAGAGAGGAGTGAAGAGCTTGATGATTGCGCATCGCTCTCTCCACAAATCTGCTCTCCAGAAAACAAACAAACATTAGGGTGTCATTTACATACAACATAATAATATCATGGCAGATAATTCAACTTCTGTTCAAATTATTCAAATCTGACAGTGAAAACAATGGCATTCAAAAAGCAAATGAAATGAAACTGATTCGGTTATAAAGTGCTGCTGCCCAGATTAAACCCGCTTTTCCTGCTTTCCGATGAATCTGACGGCCTAAGCGATCAGACTCATGCAAACCCAAATCAAGCTCTCGTCGCTGCGCTCCCATGCACAAACAGCCACGGCCACCGGGGGGCGCTACAGAGCATCGGTGCAGCATCATGCATCTACACCAGGGGTGCCAAACACCTTCACTAATTAAGCAGAACATATGATAGGCCTGTCACCATAACTTTTTCTTGTGCGATATATTGCCCCGTTAATAATTGCGATAAGCGATATTGTCGTCATTTTAAGACCATTTTATGCCACTTAATATATAATCATAATATAACAGCATAATGCAAGAAGGGCTACACACTTTCAAGTGACAAACTTTTAATTCTTAAGAATATTTAGATCACGGAAATTAAGTATCAAAATAAAAGATTAAAAATCTTGAAAAAAATTGTAAATAAACATTTACTATAATATAAACTAGCAAGTAGAAAAAAGAAAAATGCACAAAGAACTTGTATGGAGATTTTTCCATCTACAGTTTTTTCCCTGACCTTCTTTTCTCTGTAAATTAAGGGTGCACACTATTGCTGAAAAACACACACTACTTAGCCGTCAGATGCACAAAGGCACAGATCCCTAAACAAGGCCATATCTGCAGATGAAACTTTAAAAAAAAAAGTGAACTAGCACCTCATGACTACACCACGTTATGACACAGGCGCAAGTGGAATGCAAAAAACATGGTGACATTAATTTTTATATACAACCCAAATTCCGGAAATCTTGGGACATTTTTTACATTTGAATAAAGTTAAAACTAAAAGAATTTCAAATCACATGAGCAAATATTTTATTTCACAATAGAACAGAGAACAAATGTTTAAACTGAGAAATTAAAATTTTATGCACAAAATGAGCTTATTTAAAATTTGATGCCTGCTACAGGCCTCAAAATAGTTGGGACGGGGGCATGTTTACCATGGTGTAGCATGGGCATCGAGGTTATGAGTTTCTGGAGTTTTGTTGCTGGAATTTGGTCCCATTCTTGCCTGATATAGGTTTCCAGCTGCTGAAGAGTTTGTGGTCGTCTTTGACGTATTTTTCATTTAATGATGCGCCAAATGTTCTCTATAGGTGAAAGATCTGGACTGCAGGCCAATTCAGTACCCGGACTATTCTACTACGAAGCAATGCTGCTGTAATAGCTGCAGTATGTGGTTTTGCATTGTCCTGCTGAAATACACGTCATCTGGAGGGGAGCATATGTTGCTCTAAAACCTTCATATACACCTTTCAGCATTCATAGTGCTTTCCAAAACATGCAAGCTGCCCATACCGTATGCACTTATGCACCCCCATACCATCAGAGATGCTGGCTTTTGAACTGAAAGCTGATAACACGCTGGAAGGTCTCCCTCCTCTTTAGCCCGGAGGACACGGCGTCCGTGATTTTCAACAAGAATGTTAAATTTGGACTCATCTGACCATAGAACACTTTTCCACTTTGAAACAGTCCATTTTAAATGAGCCTTGCATGATTGAGCTTTAGTTGGCATCTACAGATGGCACGGCGGATTGTGTTTACCGACAGTGGTTTCTGGAAGTATTCCTGGGCCCATTTAGTAATGTCAATGACAGAATAATGCCGATGAGTGATGCAGTGTCGTCTGAGGGCTCGAAGACCACGGGCATCCAACAAAGGTCTTCGGCCTTGTCCCTTACGCACAGAGATTCTTCACCAGTTTCTCTGAATCTTTTGATGATGTTATGCACTGTAGATGATGAGATATGCAAAGCCTTGCAATTTGATGTTGAGGAATGTTGTTTTTAAAGTATTCCACAATCTTTTTACGCACCCTTTCACAGATTGAAGAGCCTCTGCCCATCTTCTGAGAGACTCTGCCTCTCTAAGACATCTCTTTTATAACCATGTTACAGACCTGATGTCAATAAACTTAAATAGTTGCTAGATGTTCTCCCAGCTGAATCTTTGTAAAATGTCTTGCTTTTTCAGCCCTTTGTTGCCCCCATGCCAACTTTTTGGAGACCTGTAGCAGGCATCAATTTTGAAATGAGCTCATTTAGTGGATAACTGCAACATTTCTCCATTTAAACATTTTTTTATGTTCTCTACATTCTATAGTGAATAAAATATTGGCTCATGTGATTTGAAAGTCTTTTAGATTTAATTTTATTCAAATTTAAAAAACGTCCTAACATTTCCAGAATTTGAGTTGTAAATATAATGGCCAACATATTGCATCACAAAAATTTATTGAGGTTATGTACATATATTGCGCATTAAGTTGATATAGTGATTATTGCAACAGGCCTACATATGAACGCTTGCGTGTGTCGTGTTGCGCAAGTAATTGCATGCAGCTAAAATGTGCATGTTGGAAATTTAATCTGGATGACAAATACATCAATACGTTTTATAAAAAATAAATAAATTTATTGTCTCCTCAATTCGGATTTATTTTCTCTAATTAGCAGTTGTCCTTTTTTTTAATGCTATCTTCATAAGAACAAATAAGTGTCATACAATTAACAAAAAACTATATTTAAAAATGTTGTCTGCTTAAATTAATAAGGAGTCTGAATGGAATAAATGCCTTTTATTTCACTGCAGACCTGATTTATTAAGGGATAATAATGTAAAGTATGATCAGGAGTCTCGTATGGCACTGAAGTGGCTTTTATAATAATGGCCAGCTGACTGTATATTATCCCCATAATAAACAGATACTTACCATGTGAAAGATGGATGTGAATTACTGTATTCATTTATAATCACAGTGGTAGAGACCGATCGAGCGCAGCTTTACTAACACGAGCGGTCAGTTACACAGCACTGGGCGACGGTCATTAAAAACAGAAAACATTCGGCCCACATGACTCAGTTCTGTGCAATTTAACCTTTGACCTAAAATGAGTTTGACACCCCTGATCTACACACTTAGTCCTAAAACAAACGTCCCGATTAATTTAGAAATAAAAATGACTTCACTTGGGATTACAGCCTTAAAGTGACAAAAAAAAAGAGGATTAAAAAATGAAAAGGAACTATTCCCCCCCGTCTGAGAGACAAACACAGGCAGCGTCTCAGAGGTCATGCAGGAGTTCAAGAACTATAAAACACCCAGAAACCAGCACTGCAACACGCTGGCCTCACGAGGGGAAACACACACCGCTCCATGCACACACACGGCAAGCAACAAGCTTCATCTCATCTCCCAGATTCACAGAACAATCTACAAATGCACTAAAAACAACAAGAACACAAGCATCTGAAAGTGAGCCGTTTTCTCACAGAATGCACACGAATGCCGTAATAAAGGTACAACACCAAAGTTGTGAAAGCATTCCGAATCGTCAGTCCTCGTGTATCGTAAGGATCCAAGCAAATGTTTTACGAACAAAAAAGCCATTCAAACCAGGAGAAACAGAGACTGCATCAAATGCACGCACGTGATTGGCTAACTGTGAGCATGCTCAGTACAAAACAGATCGATCAACTTAAAGGGTAAATAACCACATGCTGTTAAAAACCAACACTCAGCCAGACAACAACCAATCCAAAAAACAGCCGAGAAACAGAGAAAAACTCAGAGTCTAAGGTGGACTGCAGTAGAGATGCAACCATGCATTGCTAAGCTCACACACACACTTCCCATAATGCAACACACACACACACACAGCTGAGCATCTTAAGCAGTTCCAGGACATGTTTGGTCAGTAAAGGTGTGAAATGGGAGCATCAGAAGGAGAAAGAGAGAGAAAGACAGACTCACCTCGATCTTCCGTCCCTCCACGATGGTTCCGTGGAGATGCTCTCGTGCTTTCTCTGCATCTGCACTGGTCTCAAACGTCACAAAACCAAAACCCTGGACCACGACAGAGAGGAACAGACATGAAGAGTCTGACCTCCGAAACTCATCCTGCTTAAAGGAACAATTCACCCCAAAGTGCTCCAAGAAAGGAGATGTGCAGCAGAAAGTTTGTCAAGACCCCGACAGATCAGATTCTGAGTGAGGAACCGATCTAAAGACTTGTGTTCATCTCAGTACTTCTGAACGCACATGAGCTTCAGCTTCAGCGTGTTTCTCACACAAAAACTTCATATGACTTCAGAAGACCTGGAATACACACCAGTCAACTTATACGGGGCTTTTATGGTTTTTTGGAGCTTCACGATCCCTGGTCACTGTTGACACGAGTCACATTGTATTAATTGACACCTAAATATTCTGTGTGGAGGTCCGTTCATAGCAGTGATAGAAATTAATCTTTTCCAATACGTGTAAATTGCTTTTTACCTTTTATGGGCATTTTTACCTTTATAAACCCATTTTTTCTAAAAGTGTGCATCATCTTGAGTCAAAATCTGAATACTAACGTACTAGACTTCATCACGTAATGTATGCGTGCACTGGTGGGTTCGATTTTTGCGATATACTTGATGTCAAATCACACATCATTAAAACAATTATGATATCATCGCACACCCCTATTAGCAGCACAAATCACCATCTGACATCATCTGCTGTCACACTCAATCACAGTAAATTAAATGATTGTTTTTTGGGGGGTGAACTGTTACTTTAGTCTAACAATAACATTTAATCAGATTAAAATCAAATGCATGATTTCAAAACGGTTTCTTACCTTTGAGCCCCTCTCATTGAAAATGATCTCCACATCCAGAATCTTTCCAAATTGCTAAAAACACACACACACACACACAGAAGGAGAGAGAACGCTCAACATAAACAAACCAACTGCTGTTTGCGTAACGCCTACAAACTGAGCTGCATTTACAACAGTCGTTTAAGGTGTTATAATCTTGTCACCAGGGGGCAGAATTGGCCCTTAAACACGTCACTGTTTGTCGTTTCTAAAATCATCTGATGAATAAACCCTGAAGCCTATAAAGCCTGTAGTACCCCGAACATCTGCCGCAGGTCTGGGTCTCTGAAGCGGAAGGGGATGTTGGAAACGTGGAGCCGTTTCGGGGTTCCTTTGGCCTCGGAGGACTCGTCGCTGCCGGATCCGCCGGCGGAAACACACTGACCTTCTGCCTGAGGAGATCCGTCTGACAGCTGAGACACAGAGAGAAGCAAAACTTTACAATCGCCATGTTTTCAGAACGTTTGACCGATTCTCAATTTTTCACGATTTTTAACTAGTCAACTTGAAAATTTAACTCCAACGTGATTCAAGTAACTTTATTTATTAACCCTGTATAGTTAAAGAAAATTCTATTCTAAGTGCAGCACACATGAAGCTGTCAACATGTTCAACAAATCACTTGTTAAATATCTTTACAGAAAAGACGCATGAACTACAAATACATCTTCTACAAACTTATTTTATACATATTAAATGTGTCCCTGCAGCACAGAAGCAGTCATGAGTAACACAGGTATATCTGTAGCAATAGACAACAATACATTATATGGATCACAATTATACATTTCTCTTTTATGCCGAAAATCATTAGGATATTAAGATCATGTTCCATGAAGATATTTAGTATATATTCCTGCTGTAAATATATCAAAACCTCATTTTTGATTAGTAATATGCATTGCTAAGAACTTCATTTGAACAACTTTAAAGGAGATTTTCTCAATATTTAGATTTTTTTGCTCCC
Source organism: Barbus barbus (assembly GCF_936440315.1). Classification (NCBI taxonomy): domain Eukaryota; kingdom Metazoa; phylum Chordata; class Actinopteri; order Cypriniformes; family Cyprinidae; genus Barbus; species Barbus barbus. Next base: position 402,204 of record NC_136741.1, read on the forward strand.
TCAGATTCCAGATTTTCTAATAGTTGTATCTCAGACAAATATTGTCCTCTCATAACAAACCATACATCAATGGAAAGATTAATTATTCAGCTTTCATTTTTGTATTTTGAAAAATTGACCCATATGACTGGTTTTGTGGCCCAGGGTCACATATGTTCAGAAATAATACGAGGAAAATACTTTAAAAAACCCTTAAAAATCAAGGTAATTAAGTTTCAAAATGACTGAAGGTATAACTACGGTGGCTGAGAGAGCTCAAAGCGCTGCAACTTCAGAAAACACATGCAAATAGAAAAAACACCTGCAAATTAAGAAAACATCTTCCTCAATTTGACAACACACTCACTACAAATGCTCACGACACAACCAAATAAAGATTTTATTTGCAGTGCATTTCTTTACTTGGTTGTGTTGTGAGCATTTGTAGCGAGTGTGTTGTCAAATTGAGAGCGTTGAGCTCTCTCGGCCACCGTTTATAACACAAATAGACTATTATTAACCATAAATGTTCAGTAAAAACAATGAACAGCAGCTTTGAGTCTGTCTCCGTGATGCAAACATCAGATATCAGACACGCAGCAGCAGTTCTGCGCAGGTTTTTTATTCGATTGCGCTGTTTTTCTGTTGTTTGTTGTGTAAACATGGACGTGTTTGACTGCTGCGCTCGTGTCTCTTGCATGAAACAGCATCTAAAAACACGCCGCTCAAGATAAAAGAAGTTCACTCCCATCTTCTTGCATGTTTTTCCTCTTCCACTGCTGCGTCGCATCTTTATCAGCACAAAAGCGCATTCTGTGTGAATGGCACTAGCGATACGAGCGGTTCATCATCCTTTTATCTTTACTGTAATCAATGGCATATTGTCAAAGTGTCTAATTCTAATGTTTGGTAATATTAATATAAAAAAAAAAAAAAATCACGATTTATCGATTTCTAAAGAATAAAATCGTGGCAAAACCTTAAATTTGAATTTAGAGACAGGTCTTACGACTCCACAAAACACACACGAGTGACGACACAGATCACAGTGGCTTGAGATGATTCGCGCGGAGGGAAGTCGTTCGACACGTTTGTTGTTCCAGCTGCTCAAACGGTGCGAGCGATCAGACGTCACCATCTGCTCGAGGAGCTTCAGCACTTACTTGAGCGCTGGGGTTGGAGGAGGAGGTGCTGCTGACTCCTGCCGGGACCTCCGTTTGGCCCCCTGCGGGGTAAATGCTGCCGGCCCCGAACTCCAGCGCCAGGCCGTTCTGAGGAGGAGGTGGCGGAGGAGGAGGAGCGAAGGAGGAGAACGGAGCCACCACGCCCTCCGGAGCGCCCATCGTGTCCTGTGAACCCTGCAGATCACACACAGACACACCGACCAGGGTTAATCGACCGCTCCGACCAAGAACGGAAAAACAGCTCACTTAAAAGAGCCACAGCCATGAGAGCGAAAACAGAGGAAAAGTGAAATCAACCGGAATGGAGAGAGAGAGAGCGAGAGAGAGAGAGAGAGAGAGAGAGAGAGACAGACAGTAATGCATTCCTCTCACAGATGACGCCACTAAAAGCCAGAGATATTACATTTCTCTCTTTCTGGTGACAAGCAGACTCGGGCAGCTGTTCAATATTAATGAGGGCCTCGTGCATAATTTAACGCACAATCCTCCGACACACACGCCAGCACAGCAGACGAGCTTCTGATCAGCTACAAAACACCATCCTGATGATGGTTAAACATCACGTTAATGATGACTGATTCATGTGAATCCCACAAAAACACATGCAGAAATTTGATTTCACAAGGGTAAAAAAAAATTTTTTGCATAAAGAAAATAGCCATTTTTTTTAACTTTGTGCCATTATTACCCATGATATTATACAAAAAAAAAAAAAAATCCTCATATTGAGACAAAGTGACAAATGCTAGCATGCAGGGACGGTTCCAGGGAGAGTGGCCCAGAGATGCATGCATCAGAACACATGGGATGCACTTCAAATAAAATAGGCCATGCTGAAACTAACATTAGCCAAGTGGCATCATTTTTAAAAGACGACAAGTATAACTAATTATAATTTGCAATTATAAGTTGTATAAATAATATTATATTATATAAAATTTAGAACACAGAAATATGAAATGATAGAATTTTTTTTTTTTTATAAAACTTTAAAATGAGACAAATTTCCAGTAGCCAATAGGTGGCAGCAAGCAACTGTCCTAATGACGGAGTAGTTGAGTCATTTATTCAGCCGATTCATTCAGAAACAAAGAAACTGTTTTTATGATTAGGTCAGTGAATCACCGATTCAGCGCGTTCATACGCATTCAGGAACGAAACACTACTGTGTGCAGAGACGCACAACATGGCTTTGATTAGAACCGCTTTCATGAAATAGAGCAAAATATATTCATATATAACCATATATTCTCTACATTTTAAATCAGTTAATATTAACTTCTTGTCATATTTAAGTTGTTGATTTTTTTTGCCCTGACACTAAGTTTGAATCACTCTAAATACATGTGTCCTAGAAAGTCTGCACATATAATACCATAATTAAAAATCTATATTTATTGCTGTACAGTAACAATAATCTAATTCTGACAGACGGTGAGATCAGTATAATGAATTTATAGCCTACAGTAAGATAACAGATACTGGAAGCAGCTGCATTTTGTCGTTTAAGTGCTGGTTTAATAGAAATTATTTTAATGCATAAACTCAATCTAGATGTGCACAAGACATGGTAATAAAAATATTTGGGGCATTTCTTAAAACCATCTTAGCCCACCCCAGCTAGAGTTAGAGGGTCAAGTAAAGATGGAAGAGATGCCGATTCTTGAATTATTATTATTGTATTACAGTAATGAAGTTGAGTTTTACCAGTGAGAACTGGGGATCAGAATGTGCTTAAAGTAAAAAAGGCTTCATTTTCAGATGCAAATTTGTAAAATGATTTTGTGGTGAACTGTGTTTTCATGAGATTCAGCCAGTGATGAGACTCCTTTGAAGAGATTCTGAGCTGAACTGATGATCTATGAGAGAAATACACGTCGCATCACTGAAGAGAGAAACAAACCGACTGAGACTCATCCCGCGTTTCTACGAGAGAGAGAGAGACATGGAGAGAGAGAGACAGGGGAAAACACTGTTCTGTCAAGTGTGCATTCCTCCTCCAGCATCACTTCCCTACATGGCAGCGGGAAAAGAACAGAGAGAGAGACACACACACACACACACATGACCGCGAGAAGAGAGAGAGAGAGAGAGAGAGAGAGAGAGAGAGAGAGAGAGAGAGAGAGAGAGACACAGCCTGGTATTTATAGCTCTGAGATCTTTCCATCAACCGCAAGGAACATTAATGAGAGACATTTCAGAATCCAGCAGCAGTAACACTCATTTACGGCGCCTCGATACAATTATTACTGTCCCAAATCATCATGAATCAGCCTCTCAAACATCAGCCGGAAGCACTGAATGCACACACTCCGTTACAGTCTTGATGAAGATTGAGTTTCAGATGTTGTTGTTTGTAAATGTTACAGTTTAAGACACAGAAATCTCCCCGACTCACACTTGCGTGTTCATTTTTGCGTGATTGTATTTGCACTGCATGGATGGTGTTGGACCGTTGACAAGAATCAATCGGTGGTGCGTCACTCACAGAGACGGAGATTCACCGCAGCTCATCTATTTCTGAAACGATGGGCTTCAGGTCTTTATGAATCTGTCTGATTATGATCAGAGAGTTGTCTCAGCGCTGTGAGCATGTGTTCAGCCGAGCGAGGCCTTCTAAACACTTCAGCTTTAGTTACGGGTCAGCTGGCATCGGTCTAACGCAGCGACTGCCGCTCTGACCATTAGCTAACACAGTCACTCCTGACCACACCAAAAATACATACACTTAAATGTACTTCAAATACATTTCATGCAAAGTTTACTAAAAATACACTTTCATATTTATGTACTTAATAAAATGCCCTGCAATTAGAGGTGTGCGATATGACGATTTTTGATCGTGGACGATATAAATGTCTCCATGATCTGCTTTTGAAGAAATATAGTATCGTGCTACAGCACACATTCTGTCAGCTGCAGCTCTGACGCCGCCGTCTCTATATACTGTACAACACATGCATTCACATCAGTGTTAGCTCAGCCGTAGAGCTACTCTCACGGGACACTGCACTTATTCACAATCACAAAACTACACTATTTGCATGTGTTTTAAAGCACTTTGTGCTGAAGCTTCATATATCTGATTGAGCTAAAGTGGAACTATTGCAAGCACACTTTAAATATTTAGCATTTAAAGACCAATATTATTCAAAGATCATACAATTCTCATCAAAAGTGACACATTTTAGACTTAATATTAAAAAGTGCATTGTGCACAAGTAGCATGCCAAATAAAGTTTAATTATGATTTTTAAATCAGTACGTCTCGAGTTATCTGTTGAATATGTTAATAGATTTTAACTATACTTAGTATGAAATGTATTTTAAATATTACTTTTTTTTTTACTAGAGTCATTACATCAGAACACTTCAGCGAGGCGTTACACACAGAACCATGATGTGTGAACACAAAAAGCTCATTCTAAATATTAATATTTACATTAATAGTACATAACATTAAATTACACTAGAGTATTGGAATACTGGAAATCCAAGGTGGTACCAAGACGGCCATTGAGTGAACTGACCTTCTTTAAAAGTGTTTATCATTGGTCAAATCGCAGAACTGGAGCATGTGTTTTACTCCCAGCACTCACAGATCCTGACACACACGGCTGACCCGCCCACAGACGCTCTGATTGGTCAGCTGGATCCTGACCTCAGGCCTCTCGCTCTCTTCAGAGGGCGTGTCCATCCGTTCCTCCCTGACCAATCAGAGTCCAGCAGCACCCAGCGTGGGTCCAAAGGTTTCTGGGTCCAGAACGGCCCAGATAAATGCTGGTGTTTGAGAGAACACACACACACACACGAGTGAGTGTGAATGTTTGTCTCTCACACACTCCACCCTCAGCATAAGTACAACCCACGGAAACGAGCTGATCTAGTTTGGACAGAGGACTGCTCCTTTGCTCAACACACACAAACTCATTAAAGACTCCGGAGCTCTTCACCGACAGACACACATTCGTCCGGTTTGTGTGGAACGCGAGCTCTGAACTCTCACACCGAGAAACCAGCCCAAGAAAAGCAAACAAGCTGCATGACTGACGTCTCTGTCCAGTTTATATTGCGTTTCGTCTCATGTTACCCTCTCCTCAGCATGAACCGCTTGTGTTGATGTCATTAATAGCATCACGTGTGGATCTGACGAGTGTTTGATTTCTTTAAATATTCTAGGTTAAACACAACTGAAGCAGTATTGCAGGGTCGTCTGTGATGCAGATAAACGCATTTACAGTAACGCCGTCCATCAGCAGCAATGGGCATATGTCTAAATCTTTTCTAGGTGAAGGATCTTTTCTGGTGTCATCCCTACATGTGACGATTGAGCCAAGAAAACTGATTTAAGGACAGTTACGTCACATTTATTGTGTGTGTATATATAAAGATATCTGTTATACGTAGGGTTGGGGAATCAAAAATCAATTCCAAATACAGAATCAGATACTTAAGGTCAGGAATTGGATACTTGTTGTAAAATTTTAATTTCAATTCCACCCATCAATTCCAGTGTGCGCATCCCTATTTATTTAGGTGGCGAAAAGGAGCTGTTAAAAATGTATTTGTCTTTGAATCATTAATTCAAGAGATTCATTCAGAAACACTGATTCATCCAGTAATGAAAGCGGTAAATCTTGAGTGAGTCACTGAAGCATTGCATTTGAGATTTTGTTTAGTTGTCTGATATTTTTCCTTCAGAATTGAGAGAGAACTACAACAAAAGTCTGTTTATCCAGAATCTTGCAGCACTATTTTGCACACAAACAGCTCTTTATCCAGTTTTTATGTAGTTGGCTGATTTGTGTTCACGGTGCTCAGTAGCAATTCAATGTTTTGCAAAAAGAGACAACAAATGTGTGAGATATCTAAATGTATGACTTCTTTTTTTAACCACATTGGAATCGATAAGAATCAGAATCAATAAGCAGAATCAGAATTGATCAAATTCAAACGATATCCAACCCTAGTTATACGTCAGACGTAAGTGTTACTTTAAACCTAAAGGACTACTTGCAGTAATGGATGCTATGCTGCATGTCAGCTGAGTTTGCATTGTTTTTACGAGGATACACTGATGTATCAGCCAATAATCGATATCGACTGATAAAAGCACCATCGGACGATTGTTCAAAACAGCTGACGATCAGGGTTCAATATATCCTGTCAATCAAAAGGAATCAGAAAAATAGTCATCAGATTGCAACTGAAGAAAATGGGCTGTCGAAGTAACAATCTCTATTTGACCCAATGAATCACCCATAGTTCAAGCCAGGGTTGCCAGGATGCGGTTTTGAAGCTCTCAAACGTGCCGTGACAGATCACTATAGTTCAAGCGGCAGAGCCGAGTGCATTAAACATGAACATGAAATATAGCGTGTCATAAACATGAATGAACATTAGAAGGTACAGTACAGTACATATAACCAGGCCATCAGTAAATCAACCGCGGAATTGTGATCAATATCATACTTTATATTGCATTTACCTCAGGAAAGTGTTCAAAGTTTATTAAATAATGTCTATATATAGTGTAATATATAATTAAATATATATATGTTTGAATTAAAAATCAATCCCACGTGTATATCTGTAATCAGATGCATATTTAAAACTGGAATATTATTTCATTTCAGTCACGTTTCATCAAAATAAGTTTAATTAGTCCAGCTGCTGTGAGAAAAGGCTATAAACGATCCGTCATCTGCAGGATCCTCACACGCAATATAGCTACTAGCCGGGAAAACTTCTCTATGTTTACAGACGTGACGTAATGACGCAGTGCCATGCTCCAATTTCCCGGGAACTCCTACCTGTACCACTCAAATCAGAAAACATGACTATAAGCTAACCGTTGTGAATCGGGCTAAAGTAAGGAGATAGTTTTGAACACTGGCTGGTTATGTACTTGCTCAAATATTGATTTCGGATCATTTTTAACAAACAAAAGTTACGAACTGCAGCTTTAAGGTTAAAATTAACTGATTTGTATAAAAACACTCAAAGTTTTATTATAAAGTAATAATAATATAACTTTACAATTACATAATTATATTCCTACTCTAATCTGTTTTTTGAAATATAAACAATTAAAATGGTAGGGATGGGTGATATCTTATCGTTTGCAATATACCGTTGAATATTCTCCTCACGATACAAATGTGTCTCCTCGCGATAATAACGATAAGTGTAGTTGATGACGGTTTCGTGCGCGCCCGATTCGCTGTTCACGTGCGGAGTGGAAACAAGCATGGCGGAAGGCGGACGTGAGGCTGAGGAGGAGCTTGTTGTTAAGCGAGGAGCTACCTCCACAATTTGGAACTGGTTTGGTTACAGAAAATCAGATGCAGAGCAAACTACCGTAATATGCAAGGTTTGCAGAAAAACAGTGGTTAGAAAGAGTGGAAACACGTCCAATTTGTTCCACCATCTGAAACACAAACCAGAGTACGAGGAAAGCTCGAAGATTCGCGAGGCAATGGAGGCACCAGCTACAAGTGGACCTAGGGGTAAGAACATTCCAAAAATTGCCAGCGCATTTGCTAATTGTGTCCCTTATGATAAGCAAAGTAAACGATGGAACAAATTGACAGAAGCAGTAGCGTTTTGTTTGGCAAAATACATGTTGCCATTCCAAACTGTCGAAAAAGATTCAAGCGAATGATCCATAAACTGGCCCCAAGACGCAACATGCCTTCAAGGAAGTACTTTTCCAAAACAGCCCTACCAGTGATGTATAAAGAGTGCCGTGGTAGGGTACAAACAGCACCGTCTACGGCGGATTTTTATGCTTCAACTGCAGACATGTGGAGTAGCAGAGCGACTGAGCCGTACATTAGCCTTACGGTCCACTACATAACGAGTGACTGGAGTTTGAACAGCTGTTGCATCCAGACACGTTTTTTCCCAGATGGCCACACGGGTGAACACATCGAGAGTAGCTTGAAGCAGTTTCTTCAAGAATGGAATGTAGACGAGGAGAAACAGGTGTGCCTAACAACGGACAGCGGGGCCAATATAGTAAAAGCAGTCCCTCTAAACATGTGGACAAGACCGTCTTGCTTTGGCCATTGTCTACACACTGCTATTGGTAAGTTCACTCTCTCTCTTAGTGTCAGTATATTTAATGCATGCACACGGAGCAAACATGAGCTTAATATTTACTGTATTTGTTAAGTATTTGTTTCTGCATCAGTAATGTAACTATATGCAGTATTTTGAACAGTAATGCATTAGCTAATATGTATATATTATGTGCATTTAATATTAAATGTAAAAAAAAAAGTTTTTTTTAAGTTTCATCTATTATTTTAATTTTAATTGAATTTTAACTTTTCTGTTTTCGTTTGTTTTTTTATTGTATTTATATTATTCTTGTGCAAAAGAAACATAAATAAATACATAAAAATAAACAAATAGTTGTTGTTGTTTTGCAGAGAGAAGCATGAGGGATACCAGGATTGACAGAGGCAGAAGATTCAGCGGATACTTTAGCAAGAGAAGGCCTTTACACAAGACATGCTGACAGGTCAACCAGGCATCTGGTGCCTACTTGGCAGGATATTGATGTCCTAGACTCTGTCAGTAAGGCACTTGGGCCTCTTCTTGATTTTACAGATGCCCTCTCTTCTGAAAACTATGTCACAGTGTCATGCTTGAAGCCTACTCTTCACCTATTCAACAGTGAGCTGCTGCAGGGGAAAGATGAAGACACAGATCTCACCGAGACAATTAAAAGTTCAATACTGGACGACATGAACACCAAATATGGTGACCTAGAGGTTCAGGAACTGATCAACATGGCAACAATTCTTGATCCGCGCTTCCGCACTCAGTATACGAGTCGAGAAGAGATCCTGGTCATCAAAGCCAGAGTAGTCAGAGAGGTGGAATCCCTTTCTGTCATGCCAAGTGATGCAGGCTCTGCTACCCCTGTAACGTCAGCTGAATCAACAAAAGAAGTTCAGAGTGCATCTAAAAGGCAGAAGAGTCTTGGAAGTTTTTTCAAGAAACCAGCTGCTGAGATGACCAGCCTTTCTGAAACAGAAAATTGAGGCTGAATTAAACAACTTCCAGCATGGGCCACTTGCAGATGGTGAAAGCATGAATGAATGAATGAATGAATGATGCATTTATAGCAATCCCCTTACGTGGTGGAAGGTACATGAGGTGAATTTCCCTAACATCAGTCGTTTGGCGAAAAAGTGCTTGTGCATCCCGGCCACAAGTACAGGGTGTTCAGCGCTGCTGGAACTGTAGTGACATGCCAAAGGTCTCTTCTGAAACCAGCTACAGTGAATATGTTGGTCTTCTTGACCAAAAATCTTAAGGTGTGAGCCCCGTTCTCTTTTTGAAAGCTACTGAATCACACTAGTTGCGTGTTATATAACTTGCACTACCAGACATGTTCATGTCAGCCTCATTTCTACATCTACAGTATTTCAGTGTTTAAAAGTTTAATTACACTGTATCTAAATTTAATTGATTGATTCGTTTTTTAATTTATGATCTTGCGTTTTGCACTATTTTGTAAACTATCTGAAGACATAGTTGGGATCGTTACTTTCTGATACAGTGTTTGCACTATTTTTACAATTTGTTCCATGGGACAAGAGATGTTCCACATACGTATTATATTTACATTCTAAGAGTGCGTCATTGACTGTTTCACACTGAACTTCTTTACTCTATCAGGTTACTTTAACATGTTTGTTACTTTATCAGGATTTATTTGCAGTTGCACTCTGTTGTAACTTTGAAACACAACTGAAGACATGGTTGGTGATTGTTACTTTTGCTGTTTGCCCCATGAGAGTATAAAGAAATACAGAATCTGTGTTTACATTTTAAACGTGTAATTGATTTGAATTATTGTGTAATTGTTGTTGTGAGATGTTTTTCAGCACAGTCACTGGAACACAACTTAAACATAACAATCTGCTATTTTACAGAAGAAAATAATAATAATAATAATAATAATAAATATATAAAAATAAAATCGCCATTGTTATCGCAACAAATACCTGAAATTATCGTGATACATTTTTTAGGCCATATCGCCCATCCCTATTAAACGGTGTCTGTCATAAATAACTTGACAGATTTACTCAAATTAAATATTGAAATATATAAAATATGAATGTTTTATGGTGCATATATTTAGCAAAATGCTCCTCTCTAGAGTTCATTTTTCTAGATGACTAATGAGTTCGTGGACACTGAAGGTTACGTTACATGACGTATTGTTTACAAGCTGTTATATTGACATATTTCCACGGTTAAAACACGGAGAAATGACAAGACAAAAATGGATTTCGTTAAGTTGTACTCTTTCTTATAAGAGACTTTGATGTTCATTCGTGTTTATTTCATGCTGTAACTGGTATTAAAGCGCAGGAGATGCTCAGTGCTGCTTCTTTTGAACTGAGGCGCTACAGCGATCGGTCACTCCACATTAAACAGCGCCAAAACAATATTTATTGTTTGAATATTGTAATAAAATTGTCAGAAGCACAAAGCTTATCGCAATTTACTGGATGGGAGATGCGCTACAATGCTCTGATCATTAACTGAGAACAGGCTAGACTAATCAGTTCTTCTGATTTAAGAGTGAATATCATTTAGTAAAAATGAGAATAGATTAAAATGGAGAAATCTGTATTTTTTTCCCCAGCCCTACTAATATTACAGCAATGTAACAAATAAGAGGGTTCCCTGTATAGTTTACAGCATGAGTTGATTTCTTTCAGACCTTATTCTGAATAATCAGCTATTAGTATCGGTGCAGAAATTCAGCATTGATGCATCCCTAGTACTTGTTTATTACTAAGCTACAGGTTTTTTGCATGTTCTTTTTGGTTTTGTGTGAGCTTTATATAAAAACAACATGCATCTGTCCTCATTTAGATGTGTGCGTGTATCAGATGTCCAAAACAATATTCTAACGTCAACAAAAAGGGAGAATATAGGCCTATATTTCTATGCACAACAAAGGCAGCTGCTCTCCTTTCTAAAGCGAGCGTGTGAGATCATGAGTTGACAGGTAAGCGTCTCTCCCTCGCTGCAGGGCAAACGCTGGGTGGGGTTCAGCATACTTCTCCATACTTCAGCCGTCCTCCATCAGGATCACAGAGCTTCACTGTCCACGGCCAGCTCTGGCTCTGAGATTCTCCCTGAGCGTCACCTCTAAAAATCAATTTCCATTCTCCACTCCCTCCTCCCCTCCTCAATCCCATTCCTGCTTTTAAAGGAAAACACTGAGATAACAGCTGCTCGAGCCCTCGGGAGACGGCAGGAGAGGGGGAGGGACGGAGAGAGAGACAGATTCCAGGCTATACCACAGACAGCTTCTAACTAATAAAAGACTGATTTGTATCGCTGTACATTAACACTAAAGCCACATGTGTGTGAGACAGATGTGAAGACACAATGAGACAGACAGACGAAGGAACAACTGCTCATGAGCACCTGGCCCCTTCAGTCAAGACAGACAGCTGGAGAAACACACCAGACTTTCCTCACCTTCATCACACACACACACTCACACAATCACACACACACACACACACGTTGGTTTTTGTGGTTTATGGGGACTCTCCATAGGTGTAATGGTTTTTATACTGAACAAACTGTGTGTGCTATTGCCCTACACCAACCCTACACCTAAACTTAGCCCTCACAGGAGACTTTGTGCATTTTTAGATTTTCAAAAAAACACCATTTAGTATGTTTTTTAAGCCTTTTGAATTACGGGGACATAGGCAGTGTCCTCATAAACCACCTTCATATTGTAATACCTCTGTCATACCCATGTCATTATACACATTTGTGTCCTCATAAACCACATAAACATGCACACACACACACACACACACACACGAGTGAATCACGCTCGATGTTTCCAGGCAGGAAATGCAGCAACATGAATGATTGAGAACTCACCGGCTGCACAGGAGGGTAAAAGACTCCCATCATTCTATTGAAGACAGCAGCGACAGACAGCAGTGTTTCCTGATTCTCAGACGTCAGCGCTCACGATCTCTCTGTCAGAGTCTGACACATTCAAAATCTCCCTCTCTCATTCCCCTCCTCTCGGTCTCTCTGTCCGTCCTCCCTCCTCCCATATCACTCACTCGTTCCCTCCCTCTCTCAATTCAGAAAGCTTTATTGGCATGACAAAAACATACATTTTGTATTGCCAAAGCATTAAAACAACATAGAAAGTGCTCTCTCTCTCTCTTCCCATATCACTCACTCGTTCCCTCCCTCCTCTCTCTCTCTCTCTATGCTTTTTCTTAAGACAAACAAACCCATTTCTTAATTTTCAAAGATGATTCATAAAAACTGTTTAAAAATAAATCAAACTACTCATTTATTTTTAGTTCGTTAACCAGCTAGCTAAACTAGCATTCCCTTAAAAAAAGAGAAAAAAAAAAAAAAAAGAAAACAGCAAATGGAATCTCATGCTCTCAGCACCAAATATCATCACCGCAATGTGCCATTCCCTTCAATTAATCTTCAAATCCTATAATGTTCAGCTGACCAAGTTTATTTTTAACCATCACAAGAGACTCTTACGTTTCTGATGTGATATTACAATAATAAATGAACAATAACAATAACAAAAGAAAAATGGTGCCGCAGATGGCAGCTATTGTGCGTTGCTCTTCAGTGTTTGTACGGTTTTTTGTTTCTCAAATATGATCAGTTTTACCAGGTATTACCTGCTGAACATTCGGCAGAACACACTAGGGGTTGACCGATATGTGTTTTTCAGGGCCGATACCAATTATTACAGACGAAGTAGACCGATAACCGATATATTGAAGCGATATATATGTCTGGTGTAAAAATGAAAATGAATGTCAAAATGAAGAATAACAAGGGCTCTGACAAAAACGGCCTTCCCTAGTGTTGGTTGCACTTCTTACTCTTGTCTTCCTCCATGCATCCATCTACAATAAGGGTAATATATAAAGAGAGAGTTAAAAGTGGGGCCACTGCATGCTTCATGATTAAGCCTATGAATACTAAATACTACAGCTAAACAGCTTGGGGAAATGTAAGTATTTGGCTTCAATAATTTACATGTTAGAAATGTATGTGTAATAGCATAACCTCTCATAATTCTTCATTAATTATTTTCGGTTGACTAAATCATAACCTACAAGAGGGGACTATTCAATTCATCATCTAATGCACATCAGTTGATTAATTTAAAAAGCGCAATGTATATAATAAGTGTAAATAATTTAATTGTCTTCATAGCTCCATTGTAGAAGTTGCGAAGAAGACCGCAACTATTTTAATGAAACTATAACACTAATAGCCTGTTATAGGCTCACTTGGTTCAATAGCCTATTGAAATGTCCCAATTTCCGTCATCCTAATCTTGGCCTATGTGACAATAACTTAATCTTGGCCTATGTGACAGTATCTTAATCTTGGCCTATGTGACAGTATCTTAGTCTTGGCCTATGTGACAGTATCTTAGTCTTGGCCTATGTGACCGTAACTTAATCTTGGCCTATGTGACAGTATCTTAATCTTGGCCTATGTGACAGTATCTTAATCTTGGCCTATGTGACAGTATCTTAGTCTTGGCCTATGTGACCGTAACTTAATCTTGGCCTATGTGACAGTATCTTAATCTTGGCCTATGTGACAGTATCTTAGTCTTGGCCTATGTGACAGTATCTTAATCTTGGCCTATGTGACAGTATCTTAGTCTTGGTCTATGTGACAGTATCTTAATCTTGGCCTATGTGACAGTATCTTAGTCTTGGCCTATGTGACAGTATCTTAATCTTGGCCTATGTGACAGTATCTTAGTCTTGGCCTATGTGACAGTAATTTCCATTAGTTTTCATTTACAGAGCAGTGCAAATGAAGGCATAAAACATTAATTTAATTTATCTTTTAATCAAATGAGAGTTTAACTCTATTTGTTGGCAAACAAATGTGTTTACTATTAAAATTAAAACATGGAAGAAATAGCGTATTGTGTTTTTGTTCTTTTAAACAAAAGTTGTAATAATTGTAGTAGCATTAGTAAATAAACCAAACCTTTATTTTGACGGGTTGCCATGAGGACCTCTTAAGTTTCTGTAGCCTATTTATGATATGACGATCGTTTTACTCAAACGAAACAGTCAAATGCTCATGAAGTAACTCTCAGAGCAGTTCTGGGGATGATGTTCATGTATTTATGTCCTCATTTAGTGACATTGTAGATGCGGAAAACACCACGAGCGTCGCGCACTTCAGTGTGTGTGTGTGTGTGTCAAAACCGCACGTCTGTGCCATTCACCTATACAGAGACACGCCGAACATGCAGAATTCATATTTAAATAGTCTTTTTGCAGCTTAATGTTTACAGATAGTCCATATCATGAGTCGATTTAAGTGTACTGACTTACTTTTGATTAATTCATCCAAACTTTGACTAATTCCGTGACTCCGCGTTATACAGTAAATACCATATGACTGGATTCTGCGATTCCCCCTGCGTTTCCCCCATCTCGGAAACCATAAATAGATAATATTGAGGTTTTTACAACTTCAGTGTAGTGGATTGTAATTTATTTGCAAGGTCTGCTGCTGCCTTTGAGAGAGAACTAATGCGTGATGAAGCAGCACCAGTTAGCAAGCGCTTTCGGTGTGAGAGTGCCTTTAGTCTTCCACGTTGATTGGTCGGACTCCTGACTCTCAACAAATCAGATGCGCGGTGGGCGGAGACTGCTCTAGGCCACAGAGTGGTGAGTTCCGACAGGCTGCATCAGAGCCAAATAGCGCGTTTCAAAATTAAATATTTTTATCGGCACATCGGTTTTGAAAATGACCGATACCGATTATCATAAAAATGCTTAATATCGGTGCCAATAATCGGCCAGGCCGATAATCGGTCGACCCCTAGAACACACCACACAATCTTTTACTGGATTTGGATTTTTCAGACGTTTTTCTGGACATTGTAGTTGGCGGAGCCGTAGCTCTGGTCAAACGCTACAGGAGGCGCCGGCAGGGGAAGAGAGCTGGAGCGCTCGTGAAGCTTCGTCAGCGTGGATTTAGAACGGCGGGGCTAGCATCCATCTGGCAAATCTCCGCTCTCTACCCAACAAAACGGACAAACTCCTTCTGCTCTCCCGGACAAACAAGGACTTTTCTAACTCTGCTGCCCTGTGTTTCACGGAAACCTGGCTGAATGGCGACATACCGGACAGCACGATTCATCTGCCTAATTACCAGCTGATCAGAGCAGATCGGGACGCAGAATCAACGGGGAAACCGCGCGGCGGCGGGACATGCTTCTACATCAATGAGAGGTTGATTTTCTGTCATAGAGAAGCTCTCCAGTGTGGAGCTAGCTAATGATAAAATTGCTTTATTAGTGTCAAAAAATTATTAAAGTGATAGTTTGGTTTGCAGAGATCAAAGCTTGATCTGGACTGTTTTGATAATAATCCTATAAAGGTATTTTAAGAAAGATTATGTTGTGATTAAAATAATTTATAAAAAAATAAAACGTCTCACTCACCTTTATGGCTTACTAAACTTTTTCATAAAGCTATTAAATAGTGAATATCTCATCTGTCATCTCATGCATGCCAAATATATTTATTTGAATAAATTAATGAAATAATAATTATGACATAATGAGTTTCAAAAGCTGAAGTCATTACCTTTAATTATTTGTTGGAATATGTAACTCAATATTTCAACTAATTGCAAAAGCTGAATAATATAAATCAAAGTCCATTGATTAATCTGTGAAATAATCGATGATTAGTCAATTAATTGCTTTAATAATTGTTAGATTAATCGATTATCAAAACAATCATCTGTTGCAGCCCCAGTTGTGAAAATGACCATCAAGGACCTTTATACGGAGCATGTCATTGTAAATCTGTCCCTCAGCCTCGTTAAATTAAATACGGCCTCTAACCTGATTAAAGTCTATAGTTGGCGAAGCACAAAACTCTGTTTCTGTATTTATTTTCATGACGCTTAGAGCAGTGCATTATGGGATAGCGTTCACATGAAGGATGCGTGTGATCCGTGTCTCTCAGTGTTGGTGAGATCTGTAGCGCCGCCTCTAATTGGGCTGCAGGTTTAATTGGTGTATAATCAGATTAGCGCCGGCCCACACGCGCCTCGCCGCTCCGTCAGGGTTCAAGCCCGGCTATTGTTTACACATTAAAACAAGAGAATAATCACCACACGAGGGACAAACAGAGACCGCTGCGCTTATACAGGACTTTAACGGTGACCAGGGCGCGCAAGATTTCTAAATCCCTGGTATCCCTTCGGCAGGTACTCTTCAGATTCTGGTAGCCCGAAAATGATTTTAACTAGCCCAAATAAAATAAAGACCATAAATGTCAATCAAAAACATTTTCAATATACAAATATATCAACGAATATCAAGGAAAGAGTTTTATTTGACTATTTACAAGGTATCTGCAGAATTCTTAATCTATTTAAGGCAATCTGAAAAATTATTTCTTATACCATTTAACGTATTTAAAACTGTCTAAGGCCTGAAAAACTCTTCAGTTTAGTTGGATCAAATTTAAGGACCCGTGGGAGCAGTGTTCCTCTAATTATTTCTCTTGCCGAGCAATACTTCTCTCTATCGGGGGACATCTCTGTCACCAGCAAAAGCACTCTTTACACCAGACCTGTACAGCACACACAAAACAGTGTGTAACGTTGAACTTTAATGTGCTGTTTATATTTGATTTGACCCTTGATGTCACTAAATGATGTATATTTTAGGTTAAAGCGAAAACATTTTTACTGAACAATACACTGCAGTTCAACAGTTTGGATCAATAAAGTTAAGTTTCTTTTGCTCATCAAGACTGTATCCATTTGATAAAAAATACTGAATATTATTTCACTAAATACTGTGAAATATTGCAATTTAAAATAAATGTTTTCTATTTTAATATACTTTAAAATGTAATTAATTCCTGAGAAGCGACGCAGTATTTTCAGTCACATGATCCTTCAGAAGTCATTCTACTATGCTGATTCTTAATCAATGCTGGAAACACTTGTACTGCTTTTTTATTTTATTTTATTTTTATACTGTATTTTTTGGGACCTGTGATATTTTTTAAAAATAAAAAGTTAAAAAGAACAGTGTTTAGTCAAAATAGAGATTTTGTTACAATATAAACTATTCAAACGTTTGGGGACAGAAATTTTTTTCTTTCTTTTTTAAAGATACTTTAAAAAATGTTTAAAGAAAGTTCAATAAACTTTATTCAGCAAGGATGTGTTAAATGGATCAAATTGATAGTAAACACTTCTATTGTTAGAAAATATTTCTATTTTGAATAAATGCTGTTCTTTTTATTAATAAAAGAATCAAAGAAAAAAGTAACACAGGTCCCACATAAATATTGATCAGCAGAAAAGTTTCAACACTGATAATAAATCAGTATATTATTATGATTTCTGAAGGATCATGGGACACTGAAGACTGGAGTAATGATGCTGAAAATACAGCTGCGCATCACAGAAATAAATACTGTTTTAAAGTATAGGTATTAAAATAGGAAACCAATATTAGAAATTACAATAATATTTCACTATATCACTGTTTTTTCTGTATTTTTGAAATCAATACAGCTTTGATGAACAAGAGACTCAAAAACAAGGTCAATTATTATCAGGTTTATAATATAGGCCTAACATAATATATCATCAAAACAAACTATTTAAACTGATAGAATAGAATAGAAACTGAAGCAAAAGCTGAGATCTGTAAGTTAAATATAAATATCGTGAACATATGAATTAAAGTCGTGACGTATTGTCAAGTATGGTGACCCATACTCGAAATTGGTGCTCTGCGTTTAACCCATCCAAGTGCACACACACAGCAGTGAGTAGTGAACAAATGCACACACACACACACACACACACACCGTGAACACACACCCGGAGCAGTGGGCAGCATTTATGCTGCAGCGCCCGGGGAGCAGTTGGGGGTTCGGTGTCTTGCTCAAGGGCACCTCAGTCGTGGTATTGAGGGTGGAGAGAGCGCTGGACATTCACTCCCCCCACCTACAATCCCTGCCGGCCCGAGACTCGAACCCGCAACCTTTGGATTACGAGTCCGACTCTCTAACCATTAGGCCACGACTTCCCCAGATATATTCTTCTATATCTGTCTAAACATGGTTATGAAGTAGAGTTTGTACAATACTCTTGTGTGTGACTGAACATGTTTCAGAGTTTAGTTACCCATACTCCTCCATTTCCAGCACTTAATCAAGCCACTCTTCTTTAATACATGAGGATGTTTTATTTCACATGTGATTGTGTTTGTGTTGTCTCTCGTGTTGAGCGCACCGCAACCATTGAAGAATTCAGTTTCTACAGCGACTCATTTGGTACATATCGTTCTCTTTCTATGAAACCGGCTCTAACTCTGTCGTGACATCAGCTCTAGAGCGGTTTGCCTGAGCATTGCTATTCTTTCCCTTTTACTGCGGCATTCAATCAAATGGCTTCCCAACTCATGTTTGTGTGTGCGAGGCACATTATTTCTCCTGCGCAGCCGCGGTGGAAGAAGAGCGCTCAGCTTAGAGGGAGCACTGCGTGGAGTCCTGTATTTAAGGCCCGTCGAGCAGGCAGTGATGCATTCTGGTAGCCCGACTGGAAAACACAATAGCCCCGGGACGTTGGGCTAACCATTTTGCAAGCCCTGGGAGTGACTTATTGGAGTCCAAAAGATCCGCCGTAGTTAATATTTATAGCAGATGAGACGAGCCGATCGGGACGCCTACACAACACATGATACGAGGAATCAGCCTGTTTCGCTCTCAGCTCTGATGTGTAAAAGGATCGAGTAAATGGAGTTTAGGACGGTTCTGAAGAGAATCACGGGTTGTTTCTGCTCTGCTGCTGCGTCTCTTTTCATCTTCTCTTGATAAACACCCTCTTTCAGCTCCACGCAGCTCCCAGCTGGAACTAACGTCCCTCCTACAGTCCCCTGAGGGAACACTTAGCAGTGCGCACTGCGCCGCTCAACAGACAGAAGCACACTGGAATCATCTGCAGTGCTGATGCACATCCAATCTCATGAAAACACAGCCGGACCACAATGCACTGCAACAACCCAAAGAAACAAATCATAGTGTGCTAGCCTATTTATAGGACCATGGTGATTTTTTTTTTAATTGCATGATTTATGGTCTTGCTTTCAAAATTCTCATTACTGCAATACTTCAGAGCCTTTTTCTGCATCACTCTTCATAGCGACTCTGAATGCTGTAATGCAAAAAAATCCCCACACTGTGCAGTACAGTAAAAAAATGCAAAGATTTTTTAAGTTAAAATCTGTACAAATGATTAAAATCACATTTATTAATTTAGCAGATGTTTTATCCATTTTTTGCATCACACAAATGGAAATGAAAAACAATGTCACAATGGAAAAAGTGTTCACGATCCTAAAGAGAGGCCAGAAATGATTTAAGTTGATCAAAATCCAGCTTCTTTCTTTGGGTTTTGGACTGAAATACGAGCTGGACGTGTTCTTGAGATTCAGCCCAGATTCTGCTTTCAGACTGAAGGTCTGAGTGTGTTTTTTCTGCTGATATTTGAGGATCAGCTCAGATCTAAAGGCCGTGCAGAGAATGAAGACAGAAACATCTGGAGTCCATGTGTGTGAAACAGACGACTCGAGCTGAGAGAGACAATGAGTCACAGAGAACCCCTCCACCACCCCGTCATGTGCCTCATTTCCTTAAGGACTGAGCCAGCCGCTCGCTGCCAACACACACACACACACACACACACACACACACACACACACACACAGGACTCGCAGATCTTCTGAGAGCAGAAACTATGATTCCCTCAAGCTTACTGACCTGTAACTTCCAGTGAAAGGAGAACAGCAGAATGGAGTGATCAGGCAAGAGAAGGACAAGAAAGTGAACAGATGGTGCAGCTGAAGGAGGAGCTCAGTGAAGGACGGAGGTGAAGAAGAAAGACGAGATGATTTAAGAACGAGAGGACGAGTGTTTCAAAGCTCTTGGCTACTTCATGTGTGTCTGTTAGTGCCATGAGTCTGACTGCAGTTTATATTTCCTGTGTGTGTGTGTGTGTGTGTGT
>NC_136741.1:427500-475000 GCF_936440315.1 Barbus barbus
ACACAGGCAGGAATCAAAACACAGGAAATCAAACTAGATATACTGGGACCGCTCTGTAAGGTAGCAAGGCTAAACAATACTCGGCAGAGAGCAAGCGCATGTCCCAGGTTTATATAGTGTGTGTGATTGGGTGATGGTTCTCAGGTGCAAGCTGATCAGTGTGAACAGCTGTGTGTCCTCAGTGCAATGTATGATGGGAAATGGAGTCCAATGTGCTGTGTAGTGTGAAAGTCCATGTGGTAAGCGGGTGACCTCTGGTGGTGAACAAATGGAAGTTGCACGGACCAGATTCGTGACAATGATGGACTCTTTCTAAAAGTTCACTTGATGAGAATGTGCAGTTACTCAGCTCTCCCAACCTGACTTCAGATCTCGTAAGATGAGATGAAACTCTCCAGAAACTTACTTTCTATAAATCTATTCTGTGAAAAATATGCACTGCAGCAAAAAGTGGGACAACTAGCCCCAGTGCCCTAATTTCTAGAGTATTTTGTTGTTATGGTGTGTGTTGAATCTCAGTGAGGTCACATAACTAGAGCTGGATCTCTTGAACAAGTCATGAGAAGAGTTAATGTATGTAAATTACACAGTTATACAGCAGTGGCCATCGGTTTTGAACATGGTTTAAGTCAGTTATTTCTATCTTCTGCTGGAGTGTGTCAGTAGGAAATATCAGTTTACATTTACAAACATTCATTTAGCCATTAATTGTAATAATCCAGTGAGATGTTTGAGATCTGATCTGATCATCATCAGTCTGTCTGGAATGACATGAAGAAACAGAACAAACTGAGACTAAATCCAGAAGAACTGTGTCTCAAGACGCTTCAAGAAACCTCCTGCAAAGCTACAGTACTGTTAACAGTTTTAGGCACTTGAGTAAAAATGCTGTAAAATGGTAATGCTGTCAAAAATAATGTCATATATACATTTTCTTGATCAATTACCTAATATGAACTAAATGAAATCAACATTTGTTGTGAGCATGCTTTGTGTTTAAAGCATCTTTTATCCTCGGTGCTCTTGAGCAGAGTTTCTCAGGAGCTTTGCAGGAGGTTTCTTGAACCTTGGGTCTATTTGTTGACCCAAAACAACTGCCACAATTAGTTGTGTCCAAACGTCCCACCTCTGTGTCCCGCGGGGAGACACTAAACTAAGGACACGTCTAAGCTGGGTGATGGTCAGACAGACTTTGGCAGAGACATTGTGAGGATCGAAGCCGGACGCCTCTGTATTGAGCGAGCAGTGGGTGAGTTATCTGTCAGATATTGTTGATAATTGGTCATATTGGTAATCATTTAAAGGGGTCATGACCATCCTTTATATATGAATATGTTAATTATGACTGGCTAACATCACTGCAGAGAGAAAATATGAGTGCATGTGAGTAACTGCAGACTCTGTGCACGATTGTCCCACAACTGGACAAATATATAATGTTACACTAAAATGTTAGGTTTACTATAGTTAATATATAAAATATTGTAATATAATACAATTAGTTGCAATTAGAAATATGACAGAAGACCACAGTTTCTATGGGAGAATACATACCAGAAGCTAATTTTTAGCAGAAATGTAGTCTGTTCATTCCTATGTGCAGGTAACTGTGAGATTGACAAAAAGAGTTTCTGCTGGATTTAATGCATATTGTTTACCTATTACGATATGTGACCCTGGACCACAAAACCAGTCATAAGTCTCAATTTTCCAAAATTGAGATGCATGCATCATCTGAAAGCTGAATAAATAATCTTTCCATTGATGTATGGTTTGTTATGATCGGACAATATTTGTCTGAGATACAACTATTAGAAAATCTGGAATCTGAGGGAGCAAAAAAATCTAAATATTGAGAAAATCTCCTTTAAAGTTGTTCAAATGAAGTTCTTAGCAATGCATATTACTAATCAAAAATTAAGTTTTGATATATTTACGGAACAAAATTTACTAAATGTCTTCTTTGAACATGATCTTTACTTAATATCCTAATGATTTTGGGCATAAAAGAGAAATGTATAATTTTGACCTATACAATGTATTGTTGGCTATTGCTACAAATATACCCCAGTGACTTAAGACTGGTTTGTGCTCCAGGGACACATATTTCGTTAAGATTTCAAATGCCGTTTGCGTGCTAATTTTCACTAGACTGGTTGGATTATACAGTATCTTTAACTTGGGCATCTCGAAACAAAGCTTGCATCTTTCCAACATTGTCTATGATCATTATGCAGATTATACAGATATAGATTTGTATAGTCAATGCACTTTGAAATTGCTTCTGCTTCATCTTTCAACAAAAGTTATTTGCAAATTTTGTATTACACTGTGACTCATTTAAAATAAAAACAACTCTGTATTAGAATTTCGCATCAGTGCAGGTTAAACCCATGAGTAGCCCACAAGGTGACACTGTTGCACAGCAGCAGCAGATCAATGATGTGGATGTTGCATAAAACACTTCTCCAAATGTTACACCACACATAAGACGAGTACAACCTAGATGTAATATGGTAATTATATTTCTAGTAAATGTATGCTCCCTGCTGATCTCTCATGTGTTCGTTTAGACCAGGGTTCCTCAGGTCTACCCTGCTACCCCAACCCTGATAAAACACTCTTGACCTGAGCAAGCTAATCAAGGATCACAGATTAGGATGACCGTAAGTGCCATTTTTCCCAGACGCATCCTGGCCAGGATTTCTAAATCGCCCAAAATGTCCAGGATTCGGCTTTTGCTTTCTACAGTAGCCATTCATTGTGGGCATTTTTGTATTAAAGCCTTGCACAGGACTGTTTTCTTAAACCCGCTCCCAATTTCTGACCATCACCGCCTGCTCCTGCAAACATTCTAATGCTGAATATACTTTTCACGCCTCAGGGAGCCGCCATTAATATGCGGAGTATTTAAATGCTTTTATTGAAACATTTCGCATTCTACCTGTGATAAAACTGGGCTAGATGTTAAGTTTTGTGAAGGACGGACTCTTGTAGGAAGCCTTTTAGCGGTGTTTAACATCAATCTGCAAAACGGTGACTGCAAAATAGGCCCTATGTATTTTAGTTATGAAAATAACATATTTTGAGTTTTGATATGGGATATGGTCATTGCGCTACTTTGGGGGTTACTTTGTAACACAACAACCCCCCCCCCCCCCCCCCCCCCAGTCTGTATCCTGCCCTCAGTGTCCTCTGAAAACTGAAATATGGTCACCATAATTAAATACACACATAAACATCACTCGGGGTGAAGATGAAAATGGTTTGAGCTGAACACACTCACTGGGGCTGTTCAGGGAACATGCAACGACGGGGACGAGGCCATGCTGCGCTGCTTTAGAGAAGAGCAAGAGAAAACTAGGGGTGCATGTAAAAATCTATTCATGAATCGGGATTCTGTCTTCTGACGATTCTAATGGATTGACAAATTTCAAAATCAGTGTTCTGGAGCAGCGTTCTCAATCCCGTTCCTTGCGTCGCCCTGCTCTGCATCTCTCTCTCTCTCTCATTCAGATCATCAGCTCAGCTCCAATAATGAACGGTTCCATTTATACACTTATACACAGCTATGACAAGTGTTATACATGGACGTGCATGCGGTTGCTGTACTGTATTGAAGCTTTAATCATGATAAAACCGTATATTAAAAGCTAAAATATCCTCTGTCTCAATCGGGCTCAAACCGATATGCAATATAGACGACGCCATTGTTTACAATACAACCGGAGCACATGCCGAGGGGCGGGACGTTCAGACTGCACTAGAGGCGGTTTAGCCAATCACAACACACTGGGCCAGCTAACCAATCAGAGCCCATTGTGTATTTCTGAGGGAGGGGCTTCATAAAGCAGGAAATGATCAGCGCGTTCATCAGAGAAGGGACATAACGGTGTGAATTAAAGGTAAATTATGTGAAAAATAATGTTTTTTAACAAACAAAGCATTATCTTTTGTGTTAAACACAATCAAGCCTTGAAAAAACCAATCAAGCACCCCTTTAAAACTCTTAATCTGCGGTTTCTTTATAAAGACAGCGCCTATTTGAATGTGCTTTGCTGATTTGGGAGATGTGAGCTCCAGGCGATCAGCGGACGCTCAGTGCTCGTGAACCTCGGCTCGTCCTTCTGACGTTTGCCACTGGCTCTGATGTCTCGGAAGAGGTTAAACATGAGATATTACTCGTTTTAGGTATATTTAACAGGCAATCTTTGGTCTTATTAATCTAGCATTTGTTCCAGGTCATATCATTTTGGCTGAGCACAAACTTTTGTTTCATAACTTTATATATGTATTTAACAAATTTCGAGTATGGGTCACTATACTTGGCCACACGTCACGTCCTTCCTTTCCTGTCGTACAGCACTGACTTTGTAGCATACTTTGACTGAACTGTTTGCTTTTATCTTTATTTCCTAATATAACAGCCTCTTATACTTCATACATGTACTTTTATAATGGCTATTATTGTTCATTAAAACTGACATTTAACAAAAAGAGGCAGAGTTGTTTGTCTAAAATTCATTTTTGTGGCTATTAATGTTTAAATGAAAAGAGGTGGTGTTTGCTATCATACACCAGTGAGAAATAACTGGAGCAGCTCCTATGATGCTCTCAAGTACACTGCTGTTACCAGACGTCCGAACGTTGTATTGAGCAATGGCTAAAATCTCCTTAAAAATCAATCATTTTCACAAATGTGTATGTAGTTATTTCTAGTGGTCAATCAGTATTGTTTTTTTGACAGCCGATGCCGATATCTTAGAGAACAAGGTGGCCGATATATACCATTTTTATTTATTCTAATTACTATTTGTGTAAAATAAACATACTTCTACTTTAGACGACAACTACTTGATTCTGTAATCCTATTACAGTATTTTTCACAAATAAAGAAATATTTGAAAATATATATTATAGATAGAATGGAAGTAAAGACTGTAACCAGCATCTGGGAAGTTTGTGTGCATTGGGAATATTTTTAGTTGTTGTTGCAAATAATGTCAAGGTAACACTCATTTTACAAACAGCACACAGGGCAAATGACATGAACCTGACCGCGGGCAAACCATAAAGCACAGCATAGTTTGAAACCACAAGTTTAAAGCTTGTTGATCGCGTGAAGCTGAACTCTCCTCCTGTCCGCATTCTATTCGTAATTCGTTTCGTCACGCAGAGAACATGCGATCATGCAGAATACAAATACACACTTCACAAGATCTCACAGCTGGATCCAACTAAGAGAAAGGTATATTAAAGATCTGTTTAAATGATATAAATACATATTTGCTGAATGCTAACGGTAAATGAGAAAGTATTATGTTTGCCTTTCTATTACTAATAATATAAAAGCTAAAATTGTTATAATACTGTTTTGTATATTTGACATTGTATCTGATTATTAGACAGACTTCTATCCCTGTTTGAAAGAACTGTTAAACTGTGACAGCAAACCATGAAGAGGCAGAATGAGCGCTGCACTGCAAAAAATTATTTTCTTATTATATTACTTGTCACGTAAACGCATTTATTCCAGAATTTGTAGATATTTATAGTAGAAAACAAGACAAAAATACTAAGGAAGAAAATCATTTTTAGCAGTGTGTGAGATCAGGTGCCGTTCTCAACGCTGTCAAAATAAAAGTCCCATCTCGAACACATTTGAAAAATGTCAAATATTGGCTGATATATCGGCCGTGGCAATATATTGGTCAACCTACTAGTTATTTCTGCCATTACTATAAACAATGCTGATTAAATCAACAGAAAGCGGTTAGCGCTAGGGTTGCAAAGGGGTGGAATATTTCCAGTAAATTTCCGGAAACTTTCCAAAAATTCCTGGAAGATTCAACAGTGTGTACGCACATATGTGCTTAATGAGTGTGTTAGCACAGTTTCACACAAAGTGTGTGATCTACCAACTTGTACTTGTATGTAGCAATGTGTGTAAATATAAGGACAAAATACAGAACCTTTTCTACGCACTGTTGATAAATGAGGCCCATGGAAAGTTTTTAAAATTACTGGAATGTTTCAAAATTGACTGGAAATTTACCACCTTTTTTGCAACCCTAGTTAGCGCTGTGTAACTCTAGCACAGATCTCGTGGAGACTCTGCCGGTTGGCCGGTGGACCGCTGACGGACGTCACGTAACCCGGATAGCAGTCAAAGAACTCCGGAGCCGGACAGCTGAGGCTCATCTCCGCTTCATCAGCCGAAGAGACGAGCGGAATCAGCTTAGCATGAGCGTAATCGATCTCAAAGCCCTCAAAAATAAGCCCCACCCCCCAGGCACCAAGCCCCGCCTCTAGAAGTCCGGACACCTTCCGGGAGGCCAGCGCCAGCTGCCGATAGTCGCCCTCCTCCAGCCGGAAGATGTCACTGGAGAGGGGCTTCCGCGGGACCAGAACAGTCAGTCCGGGTGTGTTAGGGAACGGTGTGAGGAAGGCCACATGCTCTTCATCTTCCCAAACTCTCCACTGCTTCTCTTCTCCGCGCACGATGCGTGGGAACAGCCCGGGGTCAGACGGATCGCCCAGGAAGGTGTAGTTGTGCGCTCCGTTCGGGTCGGGCAGCTGAGCTTGGATTCGGCTCCTGATGGCCTCCAGATCCACATCCGTCCAGCGCGGCCCGCTCTTGGAGCTGACGTATCCGGGATCGTATGCCTGGAAATCCTCCTGCGCAGCGAGGTGAGGCTTCCACTCCGACTGCAGGCCGTGGAGCGGCACCACATGGAGCTCGGCTCCGGCCTGTTTGTGCGGCGTATGGACCAGAGCGCAGCGCTGCACCGCCAGACTCTCACACAGCAGGTGTGCCACTGATCTCGCTCCCAGGAGCAGATGCAGAAATGCATCCTCAGGTAAGTGGAAGAGGCTGGCGGTGCTGCTGAAGCTCTTGTGGGTGACGACAGCGACCCCTGGAGTCCACGGGGAGGAGTGCAGATACGCCGACAGCTCCGGTGTCTCCCAGATCACAGTCCGGTCCGTGTGCCCAGACACCGACGATGACATTCTGGGAGTGAAAGGAAGGAGAAGGCCGATATTAAACCTCTTAACGATCACTCGTCCCCTCCCAGGGACACTTAGTCTGCTCCACTGTCTTACAAATAAATCATGACAAACTATATGTGACCCTGGAGCACAAAACCAGTCATGAGGCTCAATTTTTCTGAAACTGAGATTTATGCATCATCTGAAGTCTGAATAAATAATCTTTCCATTGATGTATGGTTTGTTAGGATAGGACAATATTTGTCTGAGATACAACTATTAGAAAATCTGGAATCTGAGGGAGCAAAAAAATCTAAATATTGAGAAAATCTCCTTTAAAGTTGTTCAAATGAAGTTCTTAGCAATGCATATTACTAATCAAAAATTAAGTTTTGATATATTTACTGTAGGAAATTAACTAAATATCTTGATGGAACATGATCTTAATATCCTAATGATTTTTGTCATAAAAGAGAAATGTATAATTATGATCCATACAATGTATTGTTGTCTATTGCTACAGATATACCTGTGTTACTCATGACTGCTTTTGTGCTGCAGGGACACATATATTATTGGAAAGGTCTAAGATTCCTAAATAGATGTTTTAAAACTGCTTTTTATTTTATTTTATTTTTTATTAAAAATGATGTAGTAACAGTAAGACATAGACGACAACATTCTGTGAATGAAAGAAAGGAGGAGGCGGATATTGAAGAAACAGCTCCTCAAAGAATGATTCCATCATCTATAATCCATCATCTATAATCCATCATCTATAATCCATCATCTATAATCCATCATCTATAATCCATCTTCACTAACCATCTGTAAATATTATGGGTCTTGCTTCCAGTCTCATTCACTTCCAGATATTTTTAGCTGTACAAAACAGCTTGATTTGCCGCTTTATATTACAAATTGGTGTATCTTACCTTATTATTTTAATTCTGAACACACTGGTTTGTAATGCAAACAGTTTTCCTGCACTTCATTATTCTTCTCATTATTTCCCTAAAGCGGCTAATGAACCAGAAGTCTTGCCCATTTATATTTAAGTTGAAAATCTACAGGTTTATTGTATTTACACTTGAAATGTGATCTTTTGGCATCCACAGGATAAAGACAGTCCGACAGGTTTGGAACAACATCAAGGTGAGTAAATTATTGCAGAAAGATCACTTCTGCTCGAATTATGACTTTAATACACTAGTGTTCAAACATTTGGGGTCGGTAATGTTTTAATAGTCTTTTAAAAGTCTCTTCTGCTCACCAAAGCTGCATTTATCTGATCAAAAATACAGTAAAAACTATGAAATATTATTAGAATGTAACACAGCTGTTTTCTATGTGAATATGTGTTAATCTGTAATGTATTTCTGTGATCTCCAGCTGTATTTTCAGCATCATTACTCCAGTCTTCAGAGTCACATGATCTTCAGAAATCATTATAATATACTGATTTACTGCTCAACAAACATTTCTGATTAGTTTATAGTTTATGTTGATTAACTACGATACTTAAGTTTTAAAAATTTGGAGTAAGATATAAAAGAAAACAAATTAATACTTTTATTCAACAAGGACACATTAAATTGATCAAAAGTGACAGTAAAGACATTTATAATGTTACAAAAGACTTCCGTTTCAACAAATGCTGTTCTTTTGAACTTTCTATTCATCAAAGAATCCTGAAAAATCAAATGTATCAGTTTCCTCAAGCATTGCGTCATAATAGCATGATGTTCAGCACAAAGTTCCCATGCAGCAGAATGCTCTCAGTTACCTTCCTAAAACACCTCCGAGTATGAGAGAACACAGAACCCGCCGCGGACTGATTCTCATTACACCTGCAGCTGCTTCAGAGAAATATAATATAACATAATCAAACCCGCTGCACTTCCGCATTAGAGGTCTGATGAAGCCGGAAGCGGAAGTGCGCTGTGAGTCTCATCTCGAGCAGCAGGTGGCGCCAATGCTCAGCTGTTCAGATATGAAAGTCCAGAGACCCTTTCTCTCTTTTAAAAATGTAATCTGTTTTGCTTCCTGTGCAGAGAATCAGTAATAAAGCAAGTGATTGTTGGAAATGAAGAACTGTATAAACTTGTTAAATCATCTAAACCAACAACCTGTATTTTAGACCCTGTTCCATCTAAACTACTAAAAGAGCTGCTTCCAGAAGTAATAGATCCTCTTCTGAATATTATTAACTCATCACTGTCATTAGGATATGTCCCAAAAACCTTCAAACTGGCTGTTATTAAGCCTCTCATTAAAATAACACAACTTGACCCCAAATAATTAATTACAGACCGATCTCGAATCTCCCTTTTCTGTCAAAGATACTAGAAAAGGTAGTATCATCACAACTATGTTCCTTCTTAGAGAAAAATTATATATGTGAGGATTTCCAGTCAGGATTTAGACCGTATCTTAGTACTGAGACTGCTCTCATTAGAGTTACAAACGACCTGCTTCTATCATCTGATCGTGGTTGTATCTCTCTATTAGTGCTACTGGATCTTAGCGCTGCGTTTGACGCTATCGACCACAACATTCTTTTAAATAGACTAGAAAATGATGTTGGCATTAGAGGAAGTGCACTGGTTCAAATCGTGCTTATCTGACCTCCATCAGTTTGTGGCAGTAAATGAAGAGGTATCATACCAATCACAAGTGCAGTATGGAGTACCTCAAGGCTCAGTGCTTGGTCCCTTACTTTTCACGCTTTACATGTTACCCTTGGGAGATATCATTAGGAAACATGGTGTTAGCTTTCACTGTTATACTGATGAAACCCAGCTCTATATTTCTTCGTGACCTGATGAAACTTACCAATTCTCAAAACTAACGGAATGTATAGTTGATATCAAAAACTGGATGACTAGCAATTTCTAACTGCTAAATTCTGAAAAAACAGAGGTGTTAATTATTGGACCTAAAACTTTTGCCTGTAATAACCTAGATCACTGTCTAATGGCTGTTCTGTAAATTCTTCGTCATCAGTTAGGAACCTAGGCGTACTTTTTCATAGCAATCTTTCCTTTGAAAAACATGTTTCTAGCATTTGTAAAACTGCATTTTTCCATCTAAATTATGACCTATGCTCTCAATGTCAAATGCAGAAACATTAATTCATGCATTCTTGACCTCGAGGCTAGATTATTGTAATGCTTTATTGGGTGGTTGCTCTGCACGTTTAATAAACAAACTCCAGCTGGTTCAAAATGCAGCAGCTAGAGTTCTTACTAGAACCAGGAAGTATGACCACATTAGCCCGGTTCTGTCAACACTGGCTTCCTATTAAACATCGTATACTTTTTAAGATCTTGTTAATTACTTATAAAGCCCTGAATGGTTTGGCACCTCAGTATTTGAGTGAGCTCTTATCACATTATAGTCCTTCACGTCCGCTGTGATCTCAAAACTCTGGCCATTTGATAATACCTAGAATATCAAAATCAACTGCGGGCGGGAGATCGTTTTCCTATTTAGCTCCCAAACTCTGGAACAATCTACCTAACACTGTTCTGGAAGCAGACACACTCTGTCAGTTTAAATCTAGATTAAAGACCCATCTCTTTAACCTGGCTTACACATAATACACTATCACATTTCTATAATTCAAATCCGTTAAAGGATTGTTAGGCTGCATTAATTAGGTCAACCGGAACCGGGAAAACTTCCCAAAACACCTGCTGTACTTGTTACATTGTTAGAAGAATGGCATCTACGCTAATATTAGTCTGTTTCTTTCTTATTCCGAGGTCACCGTAGCCACCCAGATCCGGTTCGTATCCAGATCAGATGGTGGATCAGCACCTAGAGATGACCTCTACAGCAGGACACCTAGATGACCCCAGAGACTGACCCCCAGTGAACACCCTGTCTCCAGACGGCCATCGGGACAAGACCACAGGAACCAGATGAGTCCTCTGCACAATCTGACTCTGCTTTAGTCTAGATTTAAACTGCTGATTTTGTCTGGCCAGAGGAGAATGACACTATTTCGATAAAATATTTCCCGTCTAAATACCGTGTTGCTAATGACAGTAAAACAATAATAAAACAACTTAATTCAGTCATTGAAATAGTTTGATCTTTTGCTGGCAAACGCATCTGTTCACACTCATGCAGTGATTATGTGTGAGTTATGGTTATTAACAGCGAGTAAAGTGACTCATGAGTTCCTGCTGTTAGTCTGAACCAGTCTGATCCAGTCAAAACCACACATCAAACACACCCAGCACTGAATCATCACTCACACTCAGTCAGGCTTTATTGGGTTACTAATGTTACAATCACACTCTCAGAGCACTTACTAATTAGCTTCATGTAAATAAAAAAATGTGCAGAACAACATACTCTCTATATGAAGCCATATATGTAAGTCAACTTGTTTTAAAATGTGTGAAATGTCACTTTAACAAACTAATTTTAGCTTCAGGTTGAGATGTGAAACTCCTCTAAGTGTTATTTTCTGTCTCAGATGAAGCCTGACCTGATCAGTGAGTTAAACAGATAATCTATGAACAGGATTTACACACACACACACACACACACACACAAAATCTCTTAACGAAGCTAATGTCATATTAACCCAGTGAACTGAGCAGTCGGATCAGATTCTGTCCTTCTCTGAATATGAAAAGCATCAAACTCTGTTTATAATGAAGACCTCGGCGTGATTCCTCTGAGACGTGTGCTGTGTTTGTCCTTCACTGCATGTGTTACAGGAACAGACTTCAGTTCTCAGAGCCGTGAGAAACCCTGCTCCAGACTCAACACTCCTCTGCTCCTCAACAGCAGCACATGTGCAGCTCTCCTCAAACTCACTCCAACACTACATGGATGTTTAGATGTGTTTAAATAAATACCTTTTAAACTAGATATTCACTTCAATGGTCCTGCAATGTGACGTGTTACAGTACAAATATTACTAAAAACTGCAAATGTTCCATATAGTCTAAAGATCTTATGGTCTATAAAATCTGCATGGAAATTAAAAAAAGATTTGTACTCATGGAAATGACTAAAGTAGTCAAACCTGTTCATTAGAAGGGGGTGACCCAATACTTTTGGCAATATAGTGTATAATCATGAAGTTTGACCAACCCTGTGAAAACAACAGCAGGTCAGTGCAAACCAGGACATCGTGACCATCGAAAACAAAATCAACCATAACATGAGCAGAGTTGGATTTTAGCATAATAAAAACCTACATGTCAGAGATCAGAGAACCTTGGGCAATAACGGTTCATGATTATATATGTAGTAGTACTTAAAACTACTGCATTTCACCGATCACTCATTTAAAATTGACCACATGCATTTTAATATCAGCATGTTTTTCACATGCATTCTAATGCACAGAACACAGCCACATCAGATGGTTCTCAACACACTGTAATTGACCTACATTAAGTCTAACAGACACTAAAGATGCTGAGAATCTCAAATGTTTCTAATAAAAAAATAAAAGCATATCCAGCCCACAGCTACTACCATTACCGCCTATCTTTATACTCAGTTAATATTTGTTTTACTTTAGATATCTTTAGTCCTGAGTTGGGCAAGAGAAGAGGGAGGTTTTGGGGGCGTAGTAGCGGTCAAATGTGTTTTTTCACTTTATTACAATATATTCTGTGTACTTCAAAAACAAAAAAAGAAACCAGTCCACAGATGAGTGAATGAGTTTGAAGGCATCTTTAATAGAAAACAGCAAAGAGATTTTACAGCCAACACACTACACCATGACAGATCTAGCATGTTTAGCCAGTTTAAATAGCACATGTGAAGCCTATTTACAAGCTCTACAGCAACAGATTCAGTGTAACAACTCTGACTGATGAGCCCCTTACTGGACGATAAACGACTCGAGTGAATGAGAGAGAATGAATGAGTTTAGTGCAGACCATCTCCAGCGGATCAGAAACATCAGGGGAAGCATCTAACCCTAACCAGAGCTGACAGCATCCTGGGCTTTGCTCCTGCGGTTCTTCGCAGACCGAACCTCCTCCATGAGATCTTTCAGGTAGCGGATCTCTCGGCTGATAGCCTCGGCTTTCTCCTGGAGCTCCTGGTTTCTCTTCTCCAGCTCGGCGCACTCGGAGTTCAGCGTCTCCTGCTCGGAGCGTTTCTTCTGCCGGTAGCGCGTCGCTGCAGTTTTGTTCTGCTCCATCTTCTTCTGTTTCTTCTCCACCACTTTAGGAGCGCCAGGCACGGCTTTCACGGCATCCGGGTCGGGTCTGGAGTAGGGTTTGTTTCTGGAGGGCTTCGGCAAGGGTTCGGGATCAGAGACGGAGATCCCGCTGTCGCTGTCTGACAGATCGCCGCCGCTCATCTCCTCTTTGGGAGCCAGCAGCAGCAAGATGTGGGATGGAGTCAGCACGATTTCAGCAGTCTGGATCACAGACACCTCGCTGCCCAGCTCCAGCATGTAGCTGGGATCCGGAGACAGAGGCTCAGGCTTGACCTCTACAGGCTCCTGAAGGTCGAGGGTCAGCGGAGGCAGAGCCAGGCCCAGCTCTGACGAGTCAAACGGGAGCGAATCCAGGTTGAGATCCATATCGGTGTCCAGGCAGGCCAGCAGCTCTTCTGGAGAACTGGGAGGCTCGTCTGAATCACATGATCCGATGAGAGAATCCAGGTCAAAGTCATTCAGGTCTAACTTGTCCGTCATCCAATCCATGCCAGAAAACGCATCGCCTGCTGGAGGAAAAACAGAGAATTTATTAAACACTGAAATGCTTATTTGGTTTAAAAATCTAGGTATAGAAACCCTTAAACACTGCTGCTCAACCAACGACACACTTCTGTGTGCGGCACGAACCTCAGATCAGTTTACCATTAATTACCTGGAACGAGCTACAGTGTTCACCTACAAAGAGTACTAGTGGTCTCTGAAAGACACTGTGCACCACAACACACTCGAGTTATTTAGCGTCACTGGATACTATTTGTAGCTTTAAACAAATATTTTGGATTATTTTTTTAACATTTTCATAATTTTAAATAGTTTGTAATTTAGTTAGCCTATGTTTTTTAGTTTCTCTCAAAATAGTACATTAACTTTTCAGTTCTAGTTTAGTAAAATAAACTTAATAGTAATAAACAATTTTATTTCAAGAAAATGTTTATGGTTTTAATGTAATTTTTATTATTAATTTTGGTTCTATTCAATGTTCACCTACAAAATACAAGTAAATCTATGAAAGTGCATTTGGTTGCACTATTTGCACTAAGAGACTATTTTAAGTCTTAGCATTTTGAGTGGTTTTATCCTTGCCATTTTAATTTTAACTTTTGCCAATTTATTATTTTTAAATATGACTATATAGTTAATTATTTTTTCAGTTTTGGTTTTAGTTATATTAGTACATCAAGTTACACTAAAATAAGAAATGTTGGCTCAACAAATAAATGTGTTAATTTTTTTTTACACTTTTAATTAACTTTAATAACCCTGGACCCATTCAACTGACCCACACCAAATGCAAATCACAACACTGACCAAGGCCATTATTATTATTTTTGCACGAGTGTGATGCATTGGGTTTCCAGAGCAAACGTGCAGCGGCTCAGTGTGTGAAGCATCACCTTTGCTCTGCTCGGGCTCCGCTTGCGCAGTGAGCAGATCAGACGCAGACGGCCAGGAGAGCGACAGCAGCTCTGACTGACACCCTACAGAAGCGGGACGAGAGGGAGAGAGGGGAGAGAGAGAGGAGGAAGATTCAGTGTAGGAGGAGGAGAGGGGCGACGACGACCCCTTTGACAGAGCGCTCTCCTCATCTTCATCCAGAAGGGGCCCGAAGGGGTCAGCCATCAGAGACGAGGGCCCCAGGAACAGGGCCCCCACGTCCTCCAGACTCATCGGAGACACCACGGCCATGGCAGACGGTCAGAGGTGAAGCGGAGCGGGACGGGGGTTCTGGAGAGCTGGTGAACGGTGTGGATATGCTGTCTACAGCAGCAGAGCTGTGGGTGGATGCCACAAGGGACCTGAAAGAAACCAGACGAGACGAGGTTACAGAAACTGAACCAGACTTCTGACTGAGCAACAAAACTGGAAATTCTAAGATTCTGAGTCATAAACAAATCTAATAGGGATTTTTTTTGTATTATTAATTTTAAAAATGGACATTCACAGGGTTCATTTACTCAGACTTAAATTACACTCCTTATTCTATTACAGTGTTATGAAAATGACTTTTTTTTTTTTTTTTAGAACAAAGAGGAACCAGTTCTCGAAACCCAACCCTTGCTGGTTTAACAGAACAAAGCTGTATTTAATTCACTTCCTTGCACTGGATAACCAGTTAATCCAGTCTCTAAACACCCAAAGGCGTTCCAGGTAAACCGGTCCACCAAACTAGATGCCATCTGGAGGAACTCGAGCTGCCCACACACACACATTCACCTCCTCATCACTAATATTAACCAACCCTAAACACCTCCTCCTAGCAACTATTATTAACTCATCTAGTAGTTCCCCTCCAGGCAGGAATTTCTCCGCCCTTCCCGATAACATTTCCTAATATGGTCATGAGTACGGGAAGCCCCTCCCCCTGGTTCCTGCGCGAGGTGAAGGTGTCCCTGACGCCCTCGCGCCATTTCCAGTGCCACGGTCACGCGGAGGGAGCGCGCGCGCCATTTTGAGGCGCCACGTTGCGCTTCGCGACAAACCCCGGCTGTTTATTTTATGGATTAGCGCGTATTAGTCTGTCAAATAACGACGGAACAATCCAAACAAACGGAGATCGTTCGAAAACACTTTACACAGCGACACTGTGAAAATGCTAAACGCCAAACTAGGCTAGTTATAACTGTTACTAACAAATACAACCGCTTTCAAAAACGTATTATACACTAAATCAAATACTGAGAAATACTTACGCCATTTTGCCAAATAGAGCCAGTGCACTGGAGCGCTGCACTGCCGGATTCACCGCTGCGATGATGACCGCCGCGAGCCGCTACACAGCCATGATTCCCGCGGGAGAGCAGCGTGAGGAGACACCGGAGAGTTACGTGAGGAGACACCGGAGCGCGGGAGAGAAAACAGGGACGCGGCCGCGCTTCCGCTTATATACGCGCGCATCACACCCAGACAGTGCGCTTCCGCCGTCTGCGCGTATCACTCCGCCGATGCCAGTTTATGCTAAGTTAAAGTAGTTCCAACTCTTACGATATGATTATTCATGGAGAATGGAGACAGAATGCAGTGTTAAATGCACATGAAATACTCTAAATATGCTAGTGATTCAGGAAAATATGTTTATTATTATTATTTTGACACTTTAGCAAAGGTACAACACAAGACTGCATGAGAGTAAAACAGAGAAACTGAGTCTGATCTCTACAGAACAACTCTCTCTGTCTGATCGGGGGCTTTTTCAGAAACTAGTTTACCAAATAAGCCAGGCTTATTTAAGTAATTCTGACTTATTTTAACTTGATTTGGTTTCTGAAAGCAAAATGATGATCTTCTGCTTTAAACTAACCCCTGGTCAGCAGCTGGTCTAACTGACCATCAGGAACACATCTATTACCTCTGACTCTCTCTCATACAATCACTTCACTTTATTATCAGTCCAAACAGAAAACTATACAGAAAATACTCCTTAAATAATCAAATAAGGGAAAACTAAATAGGCTACAACCAGCTGTATTTAATGTTTTGTGCCAAAGATGTAGGCTAATGGCCTTTTTTAAGATATATGAACACCTCTGAACACAGTTGCTGCTTGTGCTTTCAGGTAATCAACAGTTTCTAGCCATGCAGCCTTTCTCTCGGGTTTATGGCAGCTTTTATGCTTATTAGAACATTAAAACATTACAATCTAAAATTGCTCTTTAAAGCATTAAAAACACTCAATTAAAAGTTAAAATCACTGAATTAAAAATGGATATATTTGCATGACTTTCTAACATTTACAGATATAAAAATATACCGTGTCAGTTATGCACCGAGGAAAACACAATGTCTCCAATGCATTAAACAGCACAGATATATTCACTGTTTGCTATGCTGGATCGACATTAAGGGTTTAAGAATAAGCATGCACATCAACTTATCCTGACTCACTGAACCTGGATAGCATTAGTCGGATTGCATGAACTTGAATGTGGCAGATGACATCTAGGGAGTGAAGTCATGAATTAAGGAGGTATGGTTAGCTATGTATAAAGATCAGCAGTAGATTGTGCCTCAGGTCAAATATTAAGAGAGAAATTATACGTTTTCTGAAGATAACCGGGGTATTTGCATCGGTAATTAGGCCAAAGAAACAGTGGACTAGTTTTTTGTATTTGTTTGTTTCCTCCACTGTATATATATATTGTACAAGGACACTGTATGCTTAGTGTTTAAGCAGAGTTGAGCTATTTTTTGCATGTCATTTACTTTAATGAATGGTCTTTTTTGTGTTTTGAATTTATTTAGGATTTTGTGTGATTTGTTAGCTTTTTTTGCATGGTTTGATGCTCAACTCTTGCTGGGTTAACTCGTCATCACGTCACTTTCACTTGTCATTAAAATCCATAGAACCTGTCCACTCCACAAAAGGTTCTTCGGATTCATAATTTATTCACACTAAAAAAAAGAAAAGTTTTTAGGGAACAGTTTCTGTGGCATCACTGGGGCGAATCCACAAAGAGTCCAATAAAATGCTCCGTATGATGAGAATGTCTCATAAAATAAAGGTTTTGAAAGGGTGTTTTCACAGCGATGCACCAGAAGAACCATTTTTGGTTCCCCAAAGGTGAAGAACATTTTAATAATCTTAAGAACCTTTTTCCAATATAATTTTTCCTTTTTCCATGGATGCTAAGGTCCTTCGTGGAACCACTGATGCTCATGAGGAACCTTTGTTTTGTGAGGCCATAAACATTAGCCCGTTTCACAAAAATCACGTCAGCGCAGGGTAAAGTTAGTTCCGTTACATATTAGCATGCCCTTTTCTCAAATAATGCTTGCCTTTTCTGTTTTGTCTGTTTTCCAAGTTGTTGGTATATAATCTACAAAGAAATAACATTTTACTTGTTTGTCGCTCATATGCCACTCAGACCGCTGACTCGTGACATAATATGCTCAAAGCTGGATTCTCCATTGTTATTTAGTCTTTGATCACCGGTACATTTGAGCGTATTATCTCAATTTACTCAGTCATTTCCCTCGAATCACTACTTCATGATAAATTACTTAAAAATGACAAAGTTTCTGTCCAGATGCACATTTTATCCAAGAACAGGCTACATAACGAGTCCGGTTGAAGCATATTAAACTCAACGCAACAATGTAATCCGATACAATAGGCATAAAGTCATAAATCTCGTTTAATATTTATTTCCCAGGCCACATTATACAACGTAGGCCTACATTTAAGCCATAATGTTAATAATGCAAAGGAGAGCAAGTAGAAAATACAATATTACTTTAAAAATAATTATAATAACAGTGAAAAAAATTCACGTGGAGAGTCATAATGCACAGCCAGAATCAAACGAACAGAACGGCGAAACCAACTTAACTATAACTGCCACCATTTAGAATGAAACAAACTTGTATTTGATGACCCCAGCTGACGCACACAGTTAATTGTGAAATGTTTGCTCTTTGTAGAGTAAAGTACCAGCAGTTCAAGCATTTTCATAATCTCTCATTTGTATAAAAAGACTTTGATTCTCAAACTCATTCTTGTTAAGTATGACACAGCAGTCACCAGAGAAACGTTTACCCTGCAAGCGCTAGAAACATGGAAGTGTGAAAAAGGCTAATCAGAGCTGTGGGCTTCCTGTTTCAGAAGGAAGCATGTGGTTTCGTGGGCTCTTTAGCAGAGACGCTCTCACTGGAACATGTTTTTGATGTGTATGAGCTGGTCAATGTTCTCTTTGAGTTTCAGAGCCACCTCTCGGATCTTAGCGGCGAACAAGCTCTCCGAGCCCTTCTTCAGTCGCTGCGTGTCGTCTTTAGTGAAGTACGAATCCAGATCGGCAGCGAACACCTGGACGGCGCGAGTGTTTTCGCTCAGATTGTCGATGACGTCTGAGTTTCCAAGCCGCTCCGCCAGCTTCAGCACGTCTGCGGCATCAGCCCTGAGCTCCGGCCTCCTCAGATGCTTCACCTCGCCGATGATGAACTTCAGACACTCCTCCACGTCCTCCATCTGGGTCTGGTAGCTGCGGAGGATTTTCTCCACCTTCTTCCGGTCTTGAGTCTTTCTGACTTTCTTGCTGATAGCGGCTGACGCTCCGGTGACGCCTCCGGCCGCTGCCACACCGACGCCGATCCCCGCCATGGCCAGCGAGGCTCCAAAGGTCACCGGCACCAGAGCGATGCCCGCCACTATGGCCGCGGTTCCGATGGCCCCCGTGGTGCCGCCCGTGATGCCTGCGATGCGCGTTTTCTTCAGCGTCTTGTCTAGTTCGTCGGCGATGCAGTTGAGCTGGGTGATGAAGTTCATCATGCCGGTGCCACGGTGAAACAGAACATGCTGGTAGAGCTGAACTCCTGACCGGATCCGCTGAACCCGTCTGGAAGAGAAAGCAGACGGACACTGAAGCGGCCGCGTTTGACAGAAGAACAGAATAAAGTGTTCAGGTTACCTGCTCTGATCCTCCTGCGGCTCGTGATCACACAGATCATCCCACCCTACAGGACAAACACATCCACATCATCCAGACAAGAAAAGAATAAAAAGTATTGCATTACTTTACTACTTGCATGAAAAAAGTCATCTGATTATGTAACGTCTCGGTTAGGTTCCTTCTGAAGGATACTGATGAAATGGTAATCTCATTAGAGAGACCAATCTACTTTGAGTGTAAACTAAACGAGGCAATGCACATTGGCATGCGATGATTGCATCCCTTCAGGGAACGAGGGGTCAATCTCAGTGTCATGTAGATACCGACGAATTGGGAATCCCTGTGAGCCTCCTGTGAGCCTCCTGCGCTCCTTGTTAGAGAGTAGGCCAGAGCTCGCACCAGGGAGGCCAGTCACTGCTGTCTTAGCACTACCCGCTCAGTGAGATTGGATAACACTGGGAAAACGTACTCGTTCTATTTTGAACAGGAACGTTGTAGAAGCCCCAACCTTCCTGAAGGAGGTTTCAGGTGGCACTTACACATATGGATAACCGCTTAGGTACACATGGGTGATTTAGAGGTGTTGTAAACCCCTTGCAGGGATGGCAGAGAAGTCTGCCGGGGGAAACACAGGTTTAAAGCTATATTGTGGGAGAATACACATATGGGATCCACTTAGGTAACTGCATTGGAGGGTTTGAGCATGAACCGCCTTTTTAAGGTCATGCCACAGCATCTCAATAGGATTCAGGTCAGGACTTTGACTAGGCCACTCCAAAGACTTCATTTTGTTCTTCTTCAGCCATTCAGAGGTGGATTTGCTGGTGTGTTTTGGATCACAAAAATTACCCCAAGAGCGCAGCGACGACTCATCCAAGACCCCACAACAACATCTAATCTATGTGACCCTGTGCCAGAAACCAGTCATAAGGGTCAGTTTTTTTTAAAATTGAGATTTATACATCATCCGAGAGCTGAATTAATAAGCTTTGATTGATGTAAATAAGCAACCATTGATGTATGGTTTGTTAGGATAGGACAATATTTGTCTGAGATACAGCTATTAGAAAATCTGGAATCTTAGAGAGAGAGAGGGGGGGGGGGGGGGGGGGGGTTGTTATAGCCTTGGATGTCAATAATTAGACATAACATTTAGATTTTTAGTGTCAGATTTTTACCATTCACACA
This sequence comes from Barbus barbus, assembly GCF_936440315.1. NCBI lineage: Eukaryota > Metazoa > Chordata > Actinopteri > Cypriniformes > Cyprinidae > Barbus > Barbus barbus. Next base: position 448,267 of record NC_136741.1, read on the forward strand.
CATTTCTCAGTACTGTGTAAAATAGATTTATGAAACGTAATGAGAATGAAATTACCATAGAAATACTCATTTTTGACAGAATGTATGCTGTTTGCATTAACAGTCAAAATGATAAAACAAACGTTCCTAAGGATGCACAAGAGTTAAATAGACCCAACAGAGAAGAGAAACCTGTGAACAACCTCGAGATGTTTGAGTTCCTACCTGCCAACAGCCCATTTCTGCCGTGCAAACCTCCATCTGACTCCTAACGAGACAAAACCATCATCAAACCTGACCGCAGCACTCATGTGGATCTAAGAGAGAGCGGAGGCGCTTTACCGTCAAACTGGAGGATGAGAAACGCTTCCCCTTCACTGCACAATCATCTCCTTCATCCTGGAGATTCACAAATGAATTATTAGCTCTTCAGTGAATAAATGCAAAATAAAGCAGTCACTTCAGTCACACATCAAAATGCCTGAATGTCATTCGAGACAAAATATCAAAGCAATAATTGATATTACTTGTAAAGAAACTAGTGCTGTCAAACAATTAATCACGATTAATTGCTTCCAAAGTTTTATTTACATAATATATCTGTGTGTACTGTGTATATTTATTATGTCTATATAAACACACACACAGTATATATTCTGAAAATATTTACATGCATTTACATGTATATATTTATATTTAATATATTATATATATTTGACAGCACTAAAAGAAACATAAAAACAAAACATTTTAACACAGACATCTGATTAAAAAAAATGTATCATTACTGATTATATAATATTTAAGAGATGCTTAATATTCAGTAATAGTGTTGATTTGAGTATCAGATGAAAACTAAACTATAAATAGTCTGAATATCGTCTTCTGTAGAGATATTGTCTGATATTTCATGGTTTGCTGCTGTACTGTATGAACAGCTCCAGAAGTAAATGGCCGTGACAGTCAGGCGAGTCTAATGTTAGTGGTGTGAGACCTGATGCTGGTCCAGCAGCGCTGAGATGTCCTCATACACGTGTGGTGCTGACGCAGCGGGTCGGGGGGGAATCGGAGGACAACGGATCTCCATGCAATTGTCATACGCTGGAGAAACGCCACATGAGCGTGTGGGCAGACTGTGTTTGACAGGTTTTTTGGGTACTGGCGGCGGCTTCACCTGAGACAAAATAATCATCAGCATTCAGAAGCAATAATGAAAACATAATGAATATCTGCTGTGGTTTTTACATCTCTTTCTTGACTGCTGTTATACACAAAATTGCCAAAGATGGAGAACACAATGAGGTCAATGTAACGTTTATCATTGCATTCACTCTATATCATACACAGAATACAGTAGGTGCTGTGAAGTGCATGTTTAAAACTCTGGGGTCGGCAAGATTTGCATACTTTTCTGCATCAAAGACACATTAAATTGATCAAAAGTGCCAGTAAAAACATTAATGATGTTACAAAAGATTTCTGTTTCAAATAAATGCTGCTCTTTTGAACTTTCTATTCATCTGTGAATCCTGAAAACTAAAATGAATCAATGTTTCCACAAAATGTGTCTTGATCAGTAAATCAGTATATTAGAGTGATTTCTGAAGATCATGTGACCCTGAAGACTGGAGGAATCACTGCAAAAATGTTGTCTTGTTTTCTAGTATAAATAAATATCTAAAACTTCTTGAATCAATATGCATTTACTTGACAAAAGAATATATTGAGTCTTGTTTTCTCGAAAAACAAATATCACAATTTTTGCATAAAACAAGCAAAAATATTTGCCAATGGGATAAGAAAAATAATCTTAATTAAAAGGCTAAACAAGATTGTTTTTCTTGCCCTATTGGCAGATATTTTTGCTTGTTTTAATAAAATTTTTAAAACAAAATTCAGAAAACAAGACATAATATCTTAAGTAATTTCACTAGTAAAGTAAATTAATCTTGATTCAAGAATTTTTAAATACTTATACAAGAAAACAAGACAAAAATATTAAGCAAGAAAATCTTTTTTTGCAGTGATGCTAAAAATTCAGCATTGATCAAAACAAAAAAAAGACATTTAAGTTAACAGATATTCACACAGAAAACACTTGATTTAAATTGCAATAAAATGTCACCGTTTTGACTGTATTTGTGATCAAATAAACGCCGCTCAGGCGAGCAGAAGAGACTTGTGAGGTCTGGTCAGACTGAGCTGGAGCGCTGCAGCGAGGCTTTACTCCGTCGGGCAGCACTTGCACATACAGAGGGACGCAGTGATGGTCAGCTGGACGCCCATCAGAACCCAGCATGATCCTCCTGAGAGAACAATACAAACCATAACAACAGAAAACAAATGAACAGAGACATCATCTCATACTCACTGCACCTTTGCCTTTAAACACACGAATGTTAGACATGCAGCTCCACATCATCTCTGAGTTAAAGCATAACTTACAGTCAGATCGTGATGCTGCTTTGCTTCCTAACAGGAAGCTCTGAATCAAACGTGTCTTCACTCAGTCCAAGCGTCTCTGTCTGATCTCTCACTGAGATACAGATGGACTCGTCTGTCCAGACGCTCTGCATTCTTCTGCTGGATCTGTGCAGGTGAGAGTTTAGTTTCATCAGGGTTTAGTCGACTACACACAGTGCTTTTCCTCTGAATTTATTCATTTTGAAAGTGATGGAGTGATGTATAGAGAACCAAACGTTTGAGAAAGAAATGACCAAACATCAGCCTGTGTTTCACTGAGCTCCAGCTCTATTTGTGTGGTATTCCTGCTTGATATCAAACTAACCCGTCCTTCACACGCTCACACTGGATCTTACACATGTGCTCAAGCACCTTTAGCAGAACATCATGTTGCTTGCAGACAGTTTGGAAAGAATCTTAATGCATCGGGAAAAAAATCAGAAAAAAGCTTAAAGATACACTACCAGTGAAAAGTGTTTGAACAGTTCATGTTTCTTAAAGAAGTCTCTTCTGCTCACCAAACCTGCATTTATTTGCTCCAAAATACAGCAAAAGCAGCAATATTGTGAAATATTTTTATCATTTAAAATAACTGAATATGTGTTAAACTGTAATGTATTTCTGTGATCTGCAGCTGTATTTCCAGCATCATTACTCCAGTCTTCAGTGTCACATGATCTTCAGAAATCATAATAATATACTGATTTACTGATCAACAAACATTTCTGATTATTATTATATATGAATAGAAATCCAAAGATCAGCATTTACCTGAAATATAAAGCTTTTGTAACATTATACCATTCAACAGCTTGGAGCCAGTATCATTTTTTTGGGGGAAAGAAATTAATACTTTTATTTATCAAGGATGCTTTAAACTGATCAAAAGTGATGATAAAGACATTTATAATGTTACAAAAGATTTCTATTTCAGATAAATGCTGTTCGTCTGAACTTTCTATTCATCAAAGAATCTTGAAAAAATGCACTCAGCTGTTTTCAACATTGATAATAATAATAATGTTTGTTGATCAGTAAATCAGTATATTATAATGATTTCTGAAGATCATGTGACACTGAAGACTGGAGTAATGATGCTGGAAATACAGCTGCAGATCACAGAAATACATTACAGTTTAACACATATTCACAGAGAAAACAGCCGTTTTAAATAAAATATTTCACAGTATTTCTGCTTTTGCTGTATTTTGGATCAAATAAAAGCAGGCTTGATGAGCAGAAGAGACTTCTTTAAAAACTAAAATCTTCCAGTTCAGAGAGTTTTGACTGGTAGCGTATAGTTCACCCAAAAACGATCATAATGTCATTAAAACCAACCTGTATGAGTTTCTTTCAGCGGTTGAATAAATAAGTTATTTTGAATAATGTGTGTAGCTATTTACTTCCATAGTATTTTTCTCCATACTACAGAAATCAATGGGTACCGTCAACATTCTTCATTATATCTTCTTTTGGGTTCATCAGAAGAAACTCAATTTTCAGTTTTGGGTATATTATTGCTTTAATTCAACACATGTTAATAACACTTTAAAAACAGACTGCTTTAATGGATGGGTTCAGTCTCTGTACTCTGTAACTCTCAGTTATACAGCTGCAGTATTACACGGGTCTCTGCTTTCATTTCCATTTATTCATTCCTTATTTCTCAAAATACACATTCAAAACTGTCTAAACAGAAGTTCAACATCAGCGTATCTGCAGTCCAGCTTCAGTCCGAGATGATTCCAGACAGAAGTGTTATCGTCCCACGGCATATATCAGCGATTTGAGAAATATTCCTTCTGGAACTTCTGGAAGTCCTTCTCAGTGAAGACGGATTTCTCCTCTGGTTTGGAGACGGGCGGATCGGGCCGATGACAGGCGCGGCGACCCGAATGCTGCTGGACGATCTAAAGAAACACACGATAGATCATTACACACCATCACTGACAGAATCTGTGTGTGACCTGATGAAGCTGGAGGAGATTCAGACCGCTCTCGTGTCTCTGCTCTGGGTTTTACTCCCAGCGCCCAGGAAATACTGCAGATTTGACTTCAGCTGACTCTTCTTCTGCTTCTTTCTGTATTCGTCTGAGGAAAACAGAGACACTCATCAGCTGAGAACGAGAATCTGAAGCAGAGCAAGTCATATTAATGTTAGTCTGCTCAACCTGAACAGTACGTGAAGAGGGAATGAGGAGTTGAGCAGGCTTACAGAGGTTTGATTGGAATAATAATAATAATAATAATAATTCATTACATTTATATAGCGCTTTTCTAAGCACTCAAAGCGCTCTACATTGTGAGGGGTGGTGTCTCCTCGTCCACCAGCAGTGTGCAGCATCCACCTGGATGATGCGACGGCAGCCATAGTGCTCCAGAACAGCAGCACACACCAGCTACAGGTGGAGAGGAGACAGTGATGAAGCCAATCAGTGTAAGGGGATGATTAGGAGGCCATGATGGTCAGAAGCCAATGGGCAAATTTGGCCAGGATGCCAAGGTCACACCTCTACTCTTTTCAAAAGACATCCTGGGATTTTTAATGACCACAGAGAGTCAGGACCTCGGTTTGGCGTCTCATCTGAAAGACGGTGCTTTTTTACAGTATAGTGTCCCCATCACTATACCGGGGCGTTAGGACCCACACAGACCACAGGGTGAGCACCCCCTGCTGGCCTCACTAACACCTCTTCCAACAGCAACCTAGTTTTCACAGGAGGTCTCCCATCCAGGTACTGACCAGCTCAACCCTGCTTAGCTTCAGTGGGCAACCGGTCTTGGGCTGCAGGGTGATATGGCTGTAATGAATTTAGGGGTCTTTGGGCAGGTTTTAAGTAGGTTTGAGATCGTCTGAGCTGGTTCGAGAGGTTTTGAGCAGGTTTGCTGGTATTTAAGCAGGTTTGAGATTGTCTGAGCTGGTTTAAGCAGGTTTTAAGTATGTTTTAGATTGTCTGAGCTGGTTCGAGAGGTTTTGAGCAGATTTGCTGCTGTTTAAGCAGGTTATAAGTAGGTTTGAGATCGTCTGAGCTGGTTTGAGCAGGTTTTAAGTAGGTTTGAGATTGTCTGAGCTGGTTTGAGGCATTTTGAGTAGGTTTGCTGGTGTTTAAGCAGGTTTTAAGTAGGTTTGAGATCGTCTGTGCAGGTCTGAGCTGGTTCGAGAGGTTTTGAGCAGATTTGCTGGCGTTTAAGCAGGTTTGATATTGTCTGAGCTGGTTTGAGCAGTTTTGAGCAGGTTTGCTGGTGTTTAAGCATGTTTTAAGTATGTTTTAGATCGTCTGAGCTGGTTTGAGCAGGTTTTAAGTAGGTTTGAAATTGTCTGAGCAGGTTTGAAGAGTTTAGAGGATGTTTGAGGGAGTTTGAGGAGGTCAGACTCACCCAGAGCAGACCGGATGTGTTTGTCTTTGACCGTGTTTTTGCTCCGCGCCGATCTTCCGGGTCGCTGCAGCTGCTGGATCCGTCTCTGAACGCCCTGCTTCTCGCTGCTGATCTGCTCCATCAGCGCAGACTTACGAGAGATGCTCTTCTTCTGCTTACGCTTCACTCCATCTGCAAGGAGACATATATAACCACGCTTTTTATAAATACCACTTTGCCTAGTGACTGGGAGAATGAACCTATTCGAAGCTTTGAATCAATTGCTAGTGAGCGCTCGATATATCACTAGTGACACCTGCTGGTCAAAAGTGTGTAAATGCAACAAAAACATGCTTAAAAACAGCTCTTCAAACCCATTGCAAATGTTTGATGTTGCAAATTAATAAAAGTATAATACATTAAATGCCATAAAAATAATAAAATACCATTAAATATGAGGTGTCTGTATAATATGTGGTTTTTAAATGATTTTATATGAATTTGCAGGGCTTGTTTTGTTTGTTTTAAAGGCAGCTTGTAAACAGAGGCCATAAGACACTTAACTACTACTCATCCTTTTAATTACACAAGTGTCTCGTGACTGTGGCAGTTTGATACGCAAATTGATACGAATGCACATTTTATCCAAGAACAGGCTAGATAAACGAGTCCGGTTGTAGCATATTAAACTCAACGCAACAATGTAATCCGATACAATAGGCATAAAGTCATAAATCTCGTTTAATATTTATTTCCCAGGCCACATTATACAACGTAGGCCTACATTTAAGCCATAATGTTAATAATGCAAAGGAGAGCAAGTAGAAAATACAATATTACTTTAAAAATAATTATAATAACAGTGAAAAAAATTCACGTGGAGAGTCATAATGCACAGTAATCCCATAATGCACAGCCAGAATCAAACGAACAGAACGGCGAAACCAACTTAACTATAACTGCCACCATTTAGAATGAAACAAACTTGTATTTGATGACCCCAGCTGACGCACACAGTTAATTGTGAAATGTTTGCGCTTTGTAGAGTAAAGTACCAGCAGTTCAAGCATTTCCATAATCTCTCATTTGTATAAAAAGACTTTGATTCTCAAACTCATTCTTGTTAAGTATGACACAGCAGTCACCAGAGAAACGTTTACCCTGCAAGCGCTAGAAACATGGAAGTGTGAAAAAGGCTAATCAGAGCTGTGGGCTTCCTGTTTCAGAAGGAAGCATGTGGTTTCGTGGGCTCTTTAGCAGAGACGCTCTCACTGGAACATGTTTTTGATGTGTATGAGCTGGTCAATGTTCTCTTTGAGTTTCAGAGCCACCTCTCGGATCTTAGCGGCGAACAAGCTCTCCGAGCCCTTCTTCAGTCGCTGCGTGTCGTCTTTAGTGAAATACGAATCCAGATCGGCAGCGAACACCTGGACGGCGCGAGTGTTTTCGCTCAGATTGTCGATGACGTCTGAGTTTCCAAGCCGCTCCGCCAGCTTCAGCACGTCTGCGGCATCAGCCCTGAGCTCCGGCCTCCTCAGATGCTTCACCTCGCCGATGATGAACTTCAGACACTCCTCCACGTCCTCCATCTGGGTCTGGTAGCTGCGGAGGATTTTCTCCACCTTCTTCCGGTCTTGAGTCTTTCTGACTTTCTTGCTGATAGCGGCTGACGCTCCGGTGACGCCTCCGGCCGCTGCCACACCGACGCCGATCCCTGCCATGGCCAGCGAGGCTCCAAAGGTCACCGGCACCAGAGCGATGCCCGCCACTATGGCCGCGGTTCCGATGGCCCCCGTGGTGCCGCCCGTGATGCCTGCGATGCGCGTTTTCTTCAGCGTCTTGTCTAGTTCGTCGGCGATGCAGTTGAGCTGGGTGATGAAGTTCATCATGCCGGTGCCACGGTGAAACAGAACATGCTGGTAGAGCTGAACTCCTGACCGGATCCGCTGAACCCGTCTGGAAGAGAAAGCAGACGGACACTGAAGCGGCCGCGTTTGACAGAAGAACAGAATAAAGTGTTCAGGTTACCTGCTCTGATCCTCCTGCGGCTCGTGATCACACAGATCATCCCACCCTACAGGACAAACACATCCACATCATCCAGACAAGAAAAGAATAAAAAGTATTGCATTACTTTACTACTTGCATGAAAAAAGTCATCTGATTATGTAACGTCTCGGTTAGGTTCCTTCTGAAGGATACTGATGAAATGGTAATCTCATTAGAGAGACCAATCTACTTTGAGTGTAAACTAAACGAGGCAATGCACATTGGCATGCGATGATTGCATCCCTTCAGGGAACGAGGGGTCAATCTCAGTGTCATGTAGATACCGACGAATTGGGAATCCCTGTGAGCCTCCTGTGAGCCTCCTGCGCTCCTTGTTAGAGAGTAGGCCAGAGCTCGCACCAGGGAGGCCAGTCACTGCTGTCTTAGCACTACCCGCTCAGTGAGATTGGATAACACTGGGAAAACGTACTCGTTCTATTTTGAACAGGAACGTTGTAGAAGCCCCAACCTTCCTGAAGGAGGTTTCAGGTGGCACTTACACATATGGATAACCGCTTAGGTACACATGGGTGATTTAGAGGTGTTGTAAACCCCTTGCAGGGATGGCAGAGAAGTCTGCCGGGGGAAACACAGGTTTAAAGCTATATTGTGGGAGAATACACATATGGGATCCACTTAGGTAACTGCATTGGAGGGTTTGAGCATGAACCGCCTTTTTAAGGTCATGCCACAGCATCTCAATAGGATTCAGGTCAGGACTTTGACTAGGCCACTCCAAAGACTTCATTTTGTTTTTCTTCAGCCATTCAGAGGTGGATTTGCTGGTGTGTTATGGATCACAAAAATTACCCCAAGAGCGCAGCGACGACTCATCCAAGACCCCACAACAACATCTAATGTATGTGACCCTGTGCCAGAAACCAGTCATAAGGGTCAGTTTTTTTTTTATTGAGATTTATACATCATCCGAGAGCTGAATTAATAAGCTTTGATTGATGTAAATAAGCAACCATTGATGTATGGTTTGTTATGATAGGACAATATTTGTCTGAGATACAACTATTAGAAAATCTGGAATCTTAGAGGGGGGGGGGGGTATTATTGCCTTGGATGTCAATAATTAGACATAACATTTAGATTTTTAGTGTCAGATTTTTACCATTCACACACATTTCTCAGTACTGTGTAAAATAGATTTATGAAACGTAATGAGAATGAAATTACCATAGAAATACTCATTTTTGACAGAATGCATGCTGTTTGCATTAACAGTCAAAATGATAAAACAAACGTTCCTAAGGATGCACAAGAGTTAAATAGACCCAACAGAGAAGAGAAACCTGTGAACAACCTCGAGATGTTTGAGTTCCTACCTGCCAACAGCCCATTTCTGCCGTGCAAACCTCCATCTGACTCCTAACGAGACAAAACCATCATCAAACCTGACCGCAGCACTCATGTGGATCTAAGAGAGAGCGGAGGCGCTTTACCGTCAAACTGGAGGATGAGAAACGCTTCCCCTTCACTGCACAATCATCTCCTTCATCCTGGAGATTCACAAATGAATTATTAGCTCTTCAGTGAATAAATGCAAAATAAAGCAGTCACTTCAGTCACACATCAAAATGCCTGAATGTCATTCGAGACAAAATATCAAAGCAATAATTGATATTACTTGTAAAGAAACTAGTGCTGTCAAACAATTAATCACGATTAATTGCTTCCAAAGTTTTATTTACATAATATATCTGTGTGTACTGTGTATATTTATTATGTCTATATAAACACACACACAGTATATATTCTGAAAATATTGACATGCATTTACATGTATATATTTATATTTAATATATTATATATATTTGACAGCACTAAAAGAAACATAAAAACAAAACATTTTAACACAGACATCTGATTTAAAAAAATGTATCATTACTGATTATATAATATTTAAGAGATGCTTAATATTCAGTAATAATGTCGATTTGAGTATCAGATGAAAACTAAACTATAAATAGTCTGAATATCGTCTTCTGTAGAGATATTGTCTGATATTTCATGGTTTGCTGCTGTACTGTATGAACAGCTCCAGAAGTAAATGGCCGTGACAGTCAGGCGAGTCTAATGTTAGTGGTGTGAGACCTGATGCTGGTCCAGCAGCGCTGAGATGTCCTCATACACGTGTGGTGCTGACGCAGCGGGTCGGGGGGGAATCGGAGGACAACGGATCTCCATGCAATTGTCATACGCTGGAGAAACGTCACATGAGCGTGTGGGCAGACTGTGTTTGACAGGTTTTTTGGGTACTGGCGGCGGCTTCACCTGAGACAAAATAATCATCAGCATTCAGAAGCAATAATGAAAACATAATGAATATCTGCTGTGGTTTTTACATCTCTTTCTTGACCGCTGTTATACACAAAATTGCCAAAGATGGAGAACACAATGAGGTCAATGTAACGTTTATCATTGCATTCACTCTATATCATACACAGAATACAGTAGGTGCTGTGAAGTGCATGTTTAAAACTCTGGGGTCGGCAAGATTTGCATACTTTTATGCATCAAAGACACATTAAATTGATCAAAAGTGCCAGTAAAGACATTAATGATGTTACAAAAGATTTCTGTTTCAAATAAATGCTGCTCTTTTGAACTTTCTATTCATCTGTGAATCCTGAAAACTAAAATGAATCAATGTTTCCACAAAATGTTTGTTGATCAGTAAATCAGTATATTAGAGTGATTTCTGAAGATCATGTGACCCTGAAGACTGGAGGAATCACTGCAAAAATGTTGTCTTGTTTTCTAGTATAAATAAATATCTAAAACTTCTTGAATTAATATGCATTTACTTGACAAAAGAATATATTGAGTCTTGTTTTCTCGAAAAACAAATATCACAATTTTTGCATAAAACAAGCAAAAATATTTGCCAATGGGATAAGAAAAATAATCTTAATTAAAAGGCTAAACAAGATTTTTTTTCTTGCCCTATTGGCAGATATTTTTGCTTGTTTTAATAAAATTTTGAAAACAAAATTCAGAAAACAAGACATAATATCTTAAGTCATTTCACTAGTAAAGTAAATTAATCTTGATTCAAGAATTTTTAAATACTTATACAAGAAAACAAGACAAAAATATTAAGCAAGAAAATCTTTTTTTGCAGTGATGCTAAAAATTCAGCATTGATCAAAACAAAAAAAGACATTTAACAGATATTCACACAGAAAACACTTGATTTAAATTGCAATAAAATGTCACCGTTTTGACTGTATTTGTGATCAAATAAACGCCGCTCAGGCGAGCAGAAGAGACTTGTGAGGTCTGGTCAGACTGAGCTGGAGCGCTGCAGCGAGGCTTTACTCCGTCGGGCAGCACTTGCACATACAGAGGGACGCAGTGATGGTCAGCTGGACGCCCATCAGAACCCAGCATGATCCTCCTGAGAGAACAATACAAACCGGAACAACAGAAAACAAATGAACAGAGACATCATCTCATACTCACTGCACCTTTGCCTTTAAACACACGAATGTTAGACATGCAGCTCCACATCATCTCTGAGTTAAAGCATAACTTACAGTCAGATCGTGATGCTGCTTTGCTTCCTAACAGTAAGCTCTGAATCAAACGTGTCTTCACTCAGTCCAAGCGTCTCTGTCTGATCTCTCACTGAGATACAGATGGACTCGTCTGTCCAGACGCTCTGCATTCTTCTGCTGGATCTGTGCAGGTGAGAGTTTAGTTTCATCAGGGTTTAGTCGACTACACACAGTGCTTTTCCTCTGAATTTATTAATTTTGAAAGTGATGGAGTGATGTATAGAGAACCAAACGTTTGAGAAAGAAATGACCAAACATCAGCCTGTGTTTCACTGAGCTCCAGCTCTATTTGTGTGGTATTCCTGCTTGATATCAAACTAACCCGTCCTTCACACGCTCACACTGGATCTTACACATGTGCTCAAGCACCTTTAGCAGAACATCATGTTGCTTGCAGACAGTTTGGAAAGAATCTTAATGCATCGGGAAAAAAATCAGAAAAAAGCTTAAAGATACACTACCAGTGAAAAGTGTTTGAACAGTTCATGTTTCTTAAAGAAGTCTCTTCTGCTCACCAAACCTGCATTTATTTGCTCCAAAATACAGCAAAAGCAGCAATATTGTGAAATATTTTTATCATTTAAAATAACTGAATATATGTTAAACTGTAATGTATTTCTGTGATCTGCAGCTGTATTTTCAGCATCATTACTGCAGTCTTCAGTGTCACATGATCTTCAGAAATCATAATAATATACTGATTTACTGCTCAACAAACATTTCTGATTATTATTATATATGAATAGAAATCCAAAGATCAGCATTTACCTGAAATATAAAGCTTTTGTAACATTATACCATTCAACAGCTTGGAGCCAGTATCATTTTTTGGGGGAAAGAAATTAATACTTTTATTTATCAAGGATGCTTTAAACTGATCAAAAGTGATGATAAAGACATTTATAATGTTACAAAAGATTTCCATTTCAGATAAATGCTGTTCGTCTGAACTTTCTATTCATCAAAGAATCTTGAAAAAATGCACTCAGCTGTTTTCAACATTGATAATAATAATAATGTTTGTTGATCAGTAAATCAGTATATTATTATGATTTCTGAAGATCATGTGACACTGAAGACTGCAGTAATGATGCTGAAAATACAGCTGGAGATCACAGAAATACATTACAGTTTAACACATATTCACTTAGAAAACAGCCGTTTTAAATAAAATATTTCACAGTATTTCTGCTTTTGCTGTATTTTGGATCAAATAAAAGCAGGCTTGATGAGCAGAAGAGACTTCTTTAAAAACTAAAATCTTCCAGTTCAGAGAGTTTTGACTGGTAGCGTATAGTTCACCCAAAAACGATCATAATGTCATTAAAACCAACCTGTATGAGTTTCTTTCAGCGGTTGAATAAATAAGTTATTTTGAATAATGTGTGTAGCTATTTACTTCCATAGTATTTTTCTCCATACTACAGAAATCAATGGGTACCGTCAACATTCTTCATTATATCTTCTTTTGGGTTCATCAGAAGAAACTCAATTTTCAGTTTTGGGTATATTATTGCTTTAATTCAACACATGTTAATAACACTTTAAAAACAGACTGCTTTAATGGATGGGTTCAGTCTCTGTACTCTGTAACTCTCAGTTATACAGCTGCAGTATTACACGGGTCTCTGCTTTCATTTCCATTTATTCATTCCTTATTTCTCAAAATACACATTCAAAACTGTCTAAACAGAAGTTCAACATCAGCGTATCTGCAGTCCAGCTTCAGTCCGAGATGATTCCAGACAGAAGTGTTATCGTCCCACGGCATATATCAGCGATTTGAGAAATATTCCTTCTGGAACTTCTGGAAGTCCTTCTCAGTGAAGACGGATTTCTCCTCTGGTTTGGAGACGGGCGGATCGGGCCGATGACAGGCGCGGCGACCCGAATGCTGCTGGACGATCTAAAGAAACACACGATAGATCATTACACACCATCACTGACAGAATCTGTGTGTGACCTGATGAAGCTGGAGGAGATTCAGACCGCTCTCGTGTCTCTGCTCTGGGTTTTACTCCCAGCGCCCAGGAAATACTGCAGATTTGACTTCAGCTGACTCTTCTTCTGCTTCTTTCTGTATTCGTCTGAGGAAAACAGAGACACTCATCAGCTGGGAACGAGCATCTGAAGCAGAGCAAGTCATATTAATGTTAGTCTGCTCAACCTGAACAGTACGTGAAGAGGGAATGAGGAGTTGAGCAGGCTTACAGAGGGTTGATTGGAATAATAATAATAATAATAATAATAATTCATTACATTTATATAGCGCTTTTCTAAGCACTCAAAGCGCTCTACATTGTGAGGGGTGGTGTCTCCTCATCCACCAGCAGTGTGCAGCATCCACCTGGATGATGCGACGGCAGCCATAGTGCTCCAGAACACCAGCACACACCAGCTACAGGTGGAGAGGAGACAGTGATGAAGCCAATCAGTGTAAGGGGATGATTAGGAGGCCATGATGGTCAGAGACCAACGGGGAAATTTTGGCCAGGATGCCGAGGTCACACCTCTACTCTTTTCAAAAGACATCCTGGGATTTTTAATGACCACAGAGAGTCAGGACCTCGGTTTAGCGTCTCATCTGAAAGACGGTGCTTTTTTACAGTATAGTGTCCCCATCACTATACCGGGGCGTTAGGACCCACACAGACCACAGGGTGAGCACCCCCTGCTGGCCTCACTAACACCTCTTCCAACAGCAACCTAGTTTTCCCAGGAGGTCTCCCATCCAGGTACTGACCAGCTCAACCCTGCTTAGCTTCAGTGGGCGACCGGTCTTGGGCTGCAGGGTGATATGGCTGTAATGAATTTAGGGGTCTTTGGGCAGGTTTTAAGTAGGTTTGAGATCGTCTGAGCTGGTTCGAGAGGTTTTGAGCAGGTTTGCTGGTATTTAAGCAGGTTTGAGATTGTCTGAGCTGGTTTAAGCAGGTTTTAAGTATGTTTTAGATTGTCTGAGCTGGTTCGAGAGATTTTGAGCAGATTTGCTGCTGTTTAAGCAGGTTGTAAGTAGGTTTGAGATTGTCTGAGCTGGTTTGAGGCATTTTGAGTAGGTTTGCTGGTGTTTAAGCAGGTTTTAAGTAGGTTTGATATTGTCTGAGCTGGTTTGCTGGTGTTTAAGCATGTTTTAAGTATGTTTTAGATCGTCTGAGCTGGTTTGAGCAGTTTTGAGCAGGTTTGCTGGTGTTTAAGCATGTTTTAAGTATGTTTTAGATCGTCTGAGCTGGTTTGAGCAGGTTTTAAGTAGGTTTGAAATGGTCTGAGCTGGTTCGAGAGGTTTTGAGCAGATTTGCTGGCACTTAAGCAGGTTTTAAGTAGGTTTGATATTGTCTGAGCTGGTTGGAGAGGTTTTGAGCAGGTTTGCTGGTATTTAAGCAGGTTTGAGATTGTCTGAGCTGGTTTAAGCAGGTTATAAGTAGGTTTGAGATCGTCTGAGCTGGTTTGAGCAGGTTTTAAGTAGGTTTGAGATTGTCTGAGCTGGTTTGAGGCATTTTGAGTAGGTTTGCTGGTGTTTAAGCAGGTTTTAAGTAGGTTTGAGATCGTCTGTGCAGGTCTGAGCTGGTTCGAGAGGTTTTGAGCTGATTTGCTGGCGTTTAAGCAGGTTTTAAGTAGGTTTGATATTGTCTGAGCTGGTTTGAGCAGGTTTGCTGGTGTTTAAGCATGTTTTAAGTACATTTTAGATCGTCTGAGCTGGTTTGAGCAGGTTTTAAGTAGGTTTGAAATTGTCTGAGCTGGTTTGAGCAGGTTTGCTGGTGTTTAAGCATGTTTTAAGTATGTTTTAGATCGTCTGAGCTGGTTTGAGCAGGTTTTAAGTAGGCTTGAAATTGTCTGAGCTGGTTCGAGAGGTTTTGAGCAGATTTGCTGGCATTTAAGCAGGTTTTAAGTAGGTTTGATATTGTCTGAGCTGGTTGGAGAGGTTTTGAGCAGGTTTGAGATTGTCTGAGCTGGTTTAAGCAGGTTTTAAGTATGTTTTAGATTGTCTGAGCTGGTTCGAGAGGTTTTGAGCAGATTTGCTGCTGTTTAAGCAGGTTATAAGTAGGTTTGAGATCGTCTGAGCTGGTTTGAGCAGGTTTTAAGTAGGTTTGAGATTGTCTGAGCTGGTTTGAGGCATTTTGAGTAGGTTTGCTGGTGTTTAAGCAGGTTTTAAGTAGGTTTGAGATCGTCTGTGCAGGTCTGAGCTGGTTCGAGAGGTTTTGAGCAGATTTGCTGGCGTTTAAGCAGGTTTTAAGTAGGTTTGATATTGTCTGAGCTGGGTTGAGCAGTTTTGAGCAGGTTTGCTGGTGTTTAAGCATGTTTTAAGTATGTTTTAGATCGTCTGAGCTGGTTTGAGCAGGTTTTAAGTAGGTTTGAAATTGTCTGAGCAGGTTTGAAGAGTTTAGAGGATGTTTGAGGGAGTTTGAGGAGGTCAGACTCACCCAGAGCAGACCGGATGTGTTTGTCTTTGACCGTGTTTTTGCTCCGCGCCGATCTTCCGGGTCGCTGCAGCTGCTGGATCCGTCTCTGAACGCCCTGCTTCTCGCTGCTGATCTGCTCCATCAGCGCAGACTTACGAGAGATGCTCTTCTTCTGCTTACGCTTCACTCCATCTGCAAGGAGACATATATAACCACGCTTTTTATAAATACCACTTTGCCTAGTGACTGGGAGAATGAACCTATTCGAAGCTTTGAATCAATTGCTAGTGAGCGCTCGATATATCACTAGTGACACCTGCTGGTCAAAAGTGTGTAAATGCAACAAAAACATGCTTAAAAACAGCTCTTCAAACCCATTGCAAATGTTTGATGTTGCAAATTAATAAAAGTATAATACATTAAATGCCATAAAAATAATAAAATACCATTAAATATGAGGTGTCTGTATAATATGTGGTTTTTAAATGATTTTATATGAATTTGCAGGGCTTGTTTTGTTTGTTTTAAAGGCAGCTTGTAAACAGAGGCCATAAGACACTTAACTACTACTCATCCTTTTAATTACACAAGTGTCTCGTGACTGTGGCAGTTTGATACGCGCTCTGAACCACTGGGACCCTGGAGCACTAAACCAGTCAGAAGGGCCAATCCTGTGAAAACTGAGATGTATACATAATCTGAAAGCTGAATAAATAATCTTTCCATTGATGTATGGTTTGTTATGATAGGACAATATTTGTCTGAGATACAACTATTAGAAAATCTGGAATCTGAGGGAGCAAAAAAATCTAAATATTGAGAAAATCTCCTTTAAAGTTGTTCAAATGAAGTTCTTAGCAATGCATATTACTCATCAAAAATTAAGTTTTGATATATTTACAGTAGGAAATTTACTAAATATACCTGTGCTACTGATGACTGCTTCTGTGCTCCAGACACATATAATTCACATGTTTTGTGCTCCAGACACATATAATTCACATGTTTTGTGCTCCAGACACATATAATTCACATGTTTTGTGCTCCAGACACATATAATTCACATGTTTTGTGCTCCAGGGACAGAAATGATTCACAACAGTTTCGAAGCTTCTACACAAACAAACACAGACTTTAATCGTCTAATTACCTTTCTCGCTGAATAATTCAAGCCCTCTTCGGATCATAGATGCTGACATGTTCAAACTGATGAATAAAGTGAAGATAAACGTTGATAAATGTAGTGTTGAGAGAAGAGTTCAGTGTTTTCGTGCCATGTGCATGCAGCGCGTGCATCACAACACAGACTCGAGCGGAAACACGAGCTGCAGCAGAAAGGTTCCGCCTGATTCAACGCTTCTTCTTCTTCTTCTTCTTCTTTAGCTTATTGGTGGTTGGCAAACTAACTTATAGTGCATTTCCGCCACCTACTGAGACGGAGTGTGGAGTAACAAGATAAAAAAACAACAAAAAAACAATATATTCAAATTATTTTAATTACATTTGTGACCTTTACAGATTCTAATAATAACTTGAAAACTTGTGAAGAATTACTCAATAAATTCTGAATTGATAACCCACTTAAACCTATATCCGTAATTATATTTTGTAGTTTTAACCTTTCATTTCTATATCTGGTGCATTCTAACAGAGCATGCTCTACTGTCTCTGGTTTTTATTATTACAGAACCCTGACTCATGTGTCTCTATAAGATTTAAAGAATGATTAAGAGCCGTATGACCTGTACGGAGACGAGAAATCACCACATCTCATGACCTACTTCTCTTTCAGTTCTGTCCCTTTCCCTCATTACCCCATCTCTCTTGCCAGTAGCCTTTAATTACTCTTTTAATTATTCCTTTAACCTCAACCTGCTTCAAGTCCTTCAGTATTTCTGAATGTCTTCTTAGCTAAAACATCTGCTTTTTCGTTTCCTTCCACCCCGACATCAGCCGGAACCCAAACTAAATAAATATTTTTCCTTTGATGTTGAAAACTATTTAATAAGTGAATGATTTCTATTAGAATATTTGATTTGCCATACATAATACTAATAAGCCTGAATATGAATCTGAACATATTACCATATTTGTGTGATTGTCTGCTGTATAAACTGACCTCTGTATAATTGAACTCTGGAATAACACCAGCTGATGCTATTCATTAGACACTGGGTCTTTGGATCCATCTGTATATATGTTTAAACAATGATTATACTCCATGTCCAAATATGGTCTCACTGCCAACTCCTTTGACATATTTGTTTTTCAACTGAAGGTCATCTACTGGTGTCATCTATAACCATGTCATATATAACCATGTCATCTATAACCATGTCATCTATAACCATGTCATATATAACCATGTCATATATAACCATGTCATCTATAACCATGTCATATATAACCATGTCATCTATAACCATGTCATCTATAACCATGTCATATATAACCATGTCATCTATAACCATGTCATCTATAACCATGTCATCTATAACCATGTCATCTATAACCATGTCATATATAACCATGTCATCTATAACCATGTCATCTATAACCATGTCATATATAACCATGTCATCTATAACCATGTCATCTATAACCATGTCATCTATAACCATGTCATCTATAACCATGTCATCTATAACCATGTCATCTATAACCATGTCATATATAACCATGTCATCTATAACCATGTCATCTATAACCATGTCATCTATAACCATGTCATCTATAACCATGTCATCTATAACCATGTCATATATAACCATGTCATCTATAACCATGTCATCTATAACCATGTCATCTATAACCATGTCATCTATAACCATGTCATATATAACCATGTCATCTATAACCATGTCATCTATAACCATGTCATCTATAACCATGTCATATATAACCATGTCATCTATAACCATGTCATCTATAACCATGTCATCTATAACCATGTCATATATAACCATGTCATATATAACCATGTCATCTATAACCATGTCATCTATAACCATGTCATCTATAACCATGTCATATATAACCATGTCATCTATAACCATGTCATCTATAACCATGTCATCTATAACCATGTCATATATAACCATGTCATATATAACCATGTCATCTATAACCATGTCATCTATAACCATGTCATCTATAACCATGTCATATATAACCATGTCATCTATAACCATGTCATCTATAACCATGTCATCTATAACCATGTCATCTATAACCATGTCATCTATAACCATGTACGGACAGCAGGTAATACTATCGTTGGACTTACATCAACTTCATTTATTCCCATTCTCTGTGCCATAGCTTTCCATCCTTGAATATTCATACGCCCAACATTTTTCCATGACTTTTTTAACTGGATCTTTTCTCCATGACCTTTAATTGAAATGCAATACACCATTCTTAACTGCATTCCTCTAAATTATAATGGCATTTCCCCTATTTCTACTTGTAAAGATGCCACTGGAGATGTCCTAAATCCACCACAACAAATTCTTAATGCCTGAGATTGTATAATATCTACTTCTTCCCTCAAATACATTGCTGCTGAACAATATACCAAACTACCATAATCTACTGATCTTATGAAAGCACAGTATACTCTCCAAAGAGATACTCGACTCGCTCCCCATTCTGTTCCAGCCAAACATCTGAATATAGTTATGCCCTTCTTACATTTGTCAATTATTTTGTGAATATGCATTCCTTAATATCAACTTAGAGTCCATCCATATCCCCAAATACCGAACCACATTAACCTGCTCTAATTTCTGGTTATATATATATTTAAAATAACTTTTGTTTCTTTCTAGCAAAACATATTACTTGAGTTTTAGAAATCTAAGTCCCCAACAGTTTCCCATGTCTCTACTTCATCTACAGCCTCCTGGACTTTCTTCTCTACATGATTTATATTTCTTCCTCTCTTCCATAACACTCCATCATCTGCATAAATTGCTCTATTTATTCCGGGTTGAATTTTATCAAACACATCACTCATCATTATATTAAAAAGTATTGGGCTTGAGACACTTCCTTGTGGGATTTTGGTAACTTTCCTTCTTTCCATATCTTGTTAAATAGGCTTAATATAAATTTAAAGAATGAGATGTTTAATCATTTCATAACTAATTTAATCCTTCCCAGGTGATGCATATCTTACACTCATTAAAGCTTGTTTAAATTCCTTTATTGAAAATTGTATATTAATATAACCTTCAACATTATCCTTCCTCTCTAACAATTTTGGATATTTCCTCAAATTCTGCTCTCTGCAATTCTTCATTGCATTACTATGCACCTTCACAAATGATTTTCTAAAACTTCTTCTTTTTCACCATCAGCAACATATACTTTCCTTCACGAACTACTCCTGGGATGTTATTACAGCTCTGGATCCCACCCATCTTCCTAATCACTGCCCATACTTCTGATATTTCAATTTGCCTCCAATTTTGTCACAAAATTTAGTAATTGATTTAGCATTGGATCAGTTTTCTAAACTTTACAGTCCTGTTCCCGGTGTCGTGGCCTTTAGGTTTGTTGATCTGCTCTGATAAAGGATAAGTTCAGACTCACACATCATATGAGCTTTCAACAAAACTCTCAATAATGTGTCTCAATACTTCTTGCCTCATTCTTACACATCTTGTGATTTTAGCTGCTGGGATTGTTGAGCTTAGTGTTGTAATATCAGTCTCTCAACAGTGTTTTTCTGCTTCAGTCCAAACTTTCAACACAGAAATGTCAAAACGAAAGAGATTTTGAGCAGAATCCCCAGAGCTTCTTTTTATTACCAAGGCTTGGTTTATTATTGAGACTTTGGAGACTGGAAACACATCTGGAGTCTGTAAGTTAACTGAATACATGAGCAATCTGACAAATACTGTAAATAGATATATTTAAAATACTTTTCTTCATGTTTAAAATGTAAATGATTTATAATGCATTTTTAAAACAGCTTTTGCCAATTGCATTTTGTTGCTAATTGTGTGGAAGAATTAAAAGCAGAGATGAACTCAGTAATTCAGAACAATCTTGTCAAAATGATCAAATAAACATCAAATAAAATTACAACATATTTAGACGCTATCATACCTTGTTTGTTGTCAGAATCATATTTTTTTTTTGTAATTTTTAAATTTAAAGCACAGCCACCACAAAATGATTTTTGCATAGGCTATCTATGACAGAATGGCATCTAATGCACTGGATACAATAAAGCAAACACATAAACCCAAACAGGAAATTACACAGTTATTGAATAAGCATGTGTTCTAAACTAAAATATTTTAAAGCAGTCGATGAAATTTGGGAAAGATATCAATCAAATCTGTAGCCTTCTTTGAAATCGTTAACATTTTCAGTCGTAACTAATTTAATTGCATATGTTTGCTTTAGTAACAGATACAGTTCCGTTTCTTTAGCAGTGAAGTAATTGTGCTGCATGTAGTTCCTCCAGAACTGTGTGTGTCAGCAGCAGGGCCCAGATACTCTCAATACACCAGGAATAGACTTTTACTGTTTACTGATTACTGATTTAGTGGTTTTTCAGTAACATTATGAAAACAAGTCCATGTCTTCAAACGAGAAGGTAGCTGAAAATAATAACCTTTTTTCTTTTTCATTTATTTATTTATTTTAGCTCATAATGTTAATAAATACTACTATAATAAATACTACTATTAGAAAGTATATTAGATAACTTATTTTCCGGGCCTTTAACACCCGCTTTGATTTTTAAAATATAAATATTTAGCTAAACCCGCTGAATAACGTCACGACTGCCATAAATAAAGAGTGCATGCATGTGCTTCGTGTCTTTGATGGACATTTTAAGGAAGAAACCCACGGGGGTTTTTAGAGAAGCTCTTCTGAGAGAAGTAGACGTGGTTTCTACAGAAGCGAGAAGCCGACCGCAAGGATTTTTTACCATTTTATTCTCTTCAAACGAAAATAGAGACGCAGAATGAAAAAGGAAACCCATTATCTCGAGGAGCTGGAGTAAATCTGATCTGAATTTCGCTTGTGGTGAGATGGAGACAGCAGGTCAGTGCATTCATTTATAAGAGCTCGGGGAAAAGATACAGATATGAATTATCAGAAGAAGTATGGAAGATTTACTGATGAAGCCTCAGAGTGATGATGGTGTTTGATTAGAGGATGGAAAAACAGCAGAGGACAGAGAGAAGGATGTGACAGAGCTGTGAGTGACTGATGGAGGATGTAGCAGCTCCTTTTTCTTGTAAAAACACCGATGTGTGTGAGTGAGTGTGTGTGTGTGTGTGTGAGTGTGTGTGTGTGTGTGTGAGTGTGTGTGTGTGTGTGTGAGTGTCTGTGGGTGTGAGTCTCTGTGGGTGTGAGTGTGTGAGTGTGTGTGTGTGTGGTGGGTGTGAGTGTGTGTGTGAGTGTGTGTGTGGTGGGTGTGAGTGTGTGTGGTTTAGATATTTTGAGATTCTAAGAAAGAAACATGAAAACATCTCTGTTTGACAATTATTATAACATCTGGTGCTTTAGGCTATTCTTTATATGATCACCGATAGTTGATGTGTTCGCAGGTATTTGTTGTTGTTGCTGTGTGTTTGTGTGTTTGTGTGTGTGTGTGTGTGTGTGTGTACCTGGTATTTTTCACGTTATGGGGAACAAATGACCCCAGAAGTATAGTAATACCAGTAAATTTTGACCTTGTGGGGACATTTTTGAAGTCCCTTTGAGCAAATAAGCTTATAAATCATACAGAATGAGTTTTTTTCAGAAAGTAAAAATGCACAAAGTTTGCTGTGAGGGCTAAGTTTAGGTGTAGGGTTGGTGTAGAGCAATAGAAAATAGTTTGTACAGAATAAAAACCATTACACCTATGGAACGAACCCATAAAACATGGAAACACAACGTGTGTGTGTGTGTGTGTGTGTGGTTTAGATATTTTGTGATTGTAAGAAACAAGATAACAGCTCTCTTGAACAATTATTAAAACATCCGTATCTTTAATATTTTTCTTCTTTATATAGTTAATGATCACCGATAGTTGATGTTTTCGCTGATAGTTGTTGTTGTTGTTGTGTGTGTGTGTGTGTGTGTGTGTTAGATCTGTGGTAAAACAACTTTTTTTTCCCGACCTCGATCTGTAGATCACCAGCATCTGTCGTGTTTTACTCTAGGCCTGCTCAGCTTTATCTGAAACTCTTTCACTTGTGGTTGATAAAGAGGTTATTTGGGGTTTGACTTCTTCTCAGAACATAAACTGGTTTTGGTTAATGGGAATGTGAGGCTGTTTGGCTCGTCAGCGGTAGTCATGAATATTTTTTGAGTTAGAAATAGAAACAGTTTTACTGGCAACGCTTGGATCAGCTGGACCTGATCAGTAAACCAGACTAAACTAGACTAAAGCAGTCTAGACCAGTGTTTGGGTTTGTAGTTTTGTGAGGCGGGTTTGATGCGGATCACTGTTCGTTTAGCACATCTCTATTCAATCATTGAACTGAATTATAATTGTGCTTTAGATTGGAGCTGGAAGACGAGTGTGAAAAGCTGTGGAAGTTTCTCTGGTTTCAGTTTTGCCTGAATCTCTGAGTTTGGGTCTCAATTGAAAGGTTGAAATTGGCCAAAAATAGCCGAACGAACCTGCGTCTAAATGAGAGAAACCTACTTTCGTGTGTTCAATATTAAAATAACTTCACCACCATGTTGTTTATAGGCAGGTGTGTGTTATAAATGTGCTTTTTTAAACTATGGGCTCAGTTTCTGCCCGAACAATCTTCAACAGGATCACTGGAGAATTCTGAACTAATTCTGAACGTTTTCATTAGTGTGATTTCTGCTGCATCTCAAGCAATATCTGACTTCAATTTAATAACCAGCGTTTTATGTGTCCGAAATGCAAACTCTATCATACTTCTGTATAACGTTTTGCAAAAAGGTACAGCTTGATTCAAATGACACTAAATGGCAAAATGAATAAAAATGTTCATATTTAAAAAGTCATATTTACCTTGATTTCACTCAAATCATCTCAAGCTCTTCACTAATGTTGTCTTCAGGCTAAAAGAAGCACACTAACATTTGAAAAACTTGATTAGTGATTAATGGCTTTGATGTAATAGATTTAAATAATTCCTATAGGTTTTAAGATCTGATCTGGCAAAATAAACAAACAAACAAACAAAAACAAAACCTAAAACGCAATGCAATGAAGTCCAAAATTCAAAATGCAGGTAAATCCGTGCTTCGGATGAGACGTTAAACCGAGGTCCTGACTCTCTGTGGTCATTAAAAATCCCAGGATGTCCTTCGAAAAGAGTAGAGGTGATACCCCGGCATCCTGGCCAAATTTGCCCATTGGCTTCTGACCATCATGGCCTCCTAATCATCCCCTTACACTGATTGGCTTCATCACTGTCTCCTCTCCACCTGTAGCTGGTGTGTGCTGGTGTTCTGGAGCACTATGGCTGCCGTCGCATCATCAGGTGGATGCTGCACACTGCTGGTGGTTGAAGAGATTCCCCCTTGTATATAAAGCGCTTTGAGTGCCTTGAAAAGCACTATATAAATGTAACAAATTATTATTATTATTATTCTCTCAGTCTAAATGCCATTGAGCTCCAAATAGTTCATCTTTTGACTCATGATGATCAAATTCTCAGTTTCATTAATTAGAAACCCATTTTGTAGTTTGATTGCTTTGGGCTTCATTGCATTGAAGGGAGAGCTGCATTATTCCTAGTATTATAAAGCAGAAATCACACATGGTTGATGTGTCATTTTAAGACTAAAATGTGATGAAATAACTCCGTTTTGCAGAAATGAGACTTTTAAAAATGTGCAGTTCTGATGAACCCTTATTTGTAGGATTCAGTTTCATCATACATCACTAACAGATAATGAAATAAATGTAAGATCATTCTGTGCTGTATCTATAACTAACATTGCTGTTATAGTTTCACTGCTGGATGTTGATATGAAATAGACATCAACTAGATCAGCGCACTATTTCTAACACTATACCATTGCGTCTTCTTGGTATCCACCCAGTGTGTGGTTTTCAGTCTGGCCTTTTAAGGCAGTCTTTACTGACTGGATGAGGAGGTGTAATGGTGAGAATGGAAAAAGATAAGAAACAGGCATCAGATGATTTCTTATTTTATCTTCTGGATTGCATCACCCACATCCTGAAGCAAACTATATGATACCATCCAGCCACATCACCTTTATTTCTGTAGCGCTTTTCACAGCACAGAGTGTGTCATAGCACCTTCACAGAGATAAACAGGAAAATAACAGAACCAATTATAGAAACTCAACTAAACCGGGGTTTGAAAACGAAGTCTGGGCTGTTAGAAATTGTGCTTTCACAACACCTACTACAAATGCAGCTCATTATACATATGCGACCCTGGACCACAAAACCAGTCAAGCTTTCCATTGATGTATGGTTTGTTAGGATCGGACAATATTTGTCTGAGATACAACTATTAGAAAATCTGGAATCTGAGGGAGCAAAATAATCTAAATATTGAGAAAATCTCCTTTAAAGTTGTCCAAATGAAGTTCTTAGCAATGCATATTACTAATCAAAAATGAAGTTTTGATATATTTATGGTAGGAAATGTACTAAATATCTTGATGGAACATGATCTTAATATCCTAATGATTTTTGTCATAAAAGAGAAATGTATAATTGTGACCCATACAATGTATTGTTGGCTATTGCTACAGATATACCTGTGTTACTCATGACTGCTTTTGTGCTGCAGGGACACATATAAACTTTAAAAGCGACAGACATGTAGTTGTTTGTAAAAGATGTTTTCTCTGTTGTGGTGAAATGGGCATTGTTAAATTAGACTTTATTTGTTGCATTAATATTTGTTAATACTTTAGTTTAGGGGTGGATAATTGTATTATTCTTTATTATTCATTCAACAATACTAATCACTGTAATAGTTTTCATTAGTAAGCATTGCTATATGATAACATCTTTATTTAGTGCTCTTATTAATGTTTTAGCTTGCCTCCAGCATTTTGTTGCTAGAATTAGCAACTTTTCAGACTTCCCTAGCAACCTTTTCTTCAAAAAACACTAGCAACAAAATTAGCTATTTTTTTTTTATTTGGCAATTTTTGAAAAGTGAATAAAATGATAAAAAGGCATACATTTTCCCTCTAAAGTCCACAGAAAGTCAGTCTGTAGTGAGTTGGAGAGAAGTGCAGTATAGAGATGTGTATCGTGAATCAAGTTGCTAGCTGCAATAGTTCAATAATATTTCTTCATTTATGATACACATTGTTATTAGTTTGTTCTTATTATTGATGAACAGTTAGGTACACTGTAAGAAAAGCAGAAAAGCATTATATGTTAAGTTTACAGATATTTCCTGTAAACCTAAAACACAAAATACAGAGCACAATTTGGTAAAACACCTGTGAAAAATTAATATGGGCTTTTCTTAAACTGTAGCATACTATCTACCAATAAACTGCTTAAAATGATAATTGTTCAGAATGTGTAGTTTTAGTTGATATGAAAATACATAAAAAGTTTGTTTTTTGTTCAGAAATGTGCAACTTTTTAATAATTCAGTGTAGTATTTAAATATGATAATATCTAATCATGAAAATGTGACGCTCTCCATCATTTCCGCAGACACTGAACAGTCTTGGCACAGATTGAATTATACATGCAGACACTCATAGCAGGAGTTTTAAACGGTTCATTACTCATTCAGAGAGCTTTATATTTTATGTTTTAATAAGAAAACTTTACAGAGGTCTGGATCCCACAGCTGGCCACGGTTAAAGCAGCTCTAAAAGACAATAATGTTAATAATCAGATCAAGTCAGTTCAGTGTGGGTTCAGTTCAAATCTAGTTAACTGAATTCTGTTGCTATAAGCAGCTCTACTCATTATTC
>NC_136741.1:477500-547500 GCF_936440315.1 Barbus barbus
GACAGACAGACAGACAGACAGACAGATAGATAGATAGATAGATAGAACAATAGACAGACAGACAGACAGACAGACAGATAGATAGATAGATAGATAGATAGATAGATAGATAGATAGATAGATAGATAGATAGATAGATAGATAGATAGATAGATATTTACTAGAGCCATAAAGGGGTTTCAGGAGCATAACCACAAACTGTGGTCAGCTTCTCGGAAATGTGAAAACACAAACACACACTCACACACACTAAAATACAAACCTACATTCAAACATGTACACACACACACACAAACACATATACACGCACACACACACACAAACACTGAAACACACACACACACACACACACAAACATTTTCGTGTTTTTGGGTGTAAAGGACAGGAGTGTGAGTGATGGAGAACGGCTCCTACACACTTCTCGTTTCCTGCCTGATCTTTAGTGTAAATATCACCACAACAGCCCAGCGCTGGCTAATCCGTGACCTGTTTCACTACCTGTGTGTGTGTGTGTGTGTGTGTGTGTGACAGGAAGGGTTGCGTCGTGGAGAATCGCTGTTCTCTTTTTACCCTGCAGTGTGTGATCGCACTCACAGACAGGAACATGAGCGAGTGACATCGCGACGCTCAGCGCTGGGACGTCTCCGCTCCACACGTATGTAACCTGCTTTTATTCACTCCGAGTCTCCACACACACCTGTCAGCGTGAAGCTTCTGCTTGAACACTTCAGTTATTAGACAACAATCGAAATAGTTTGAGCTCTCAATAGAAAACCCTTCTTTAGTGGAGAGGATGATTTGAAATGAATGAACATCTAATAGTGTAGTGTAATGAAGAAGTATCATCATCATCATCATCATCGCACAGATTTCCCTTCAGTGGTGTTTAAAGCTCAAATATAATATGATAAAATATTCCCAGGTTTTGAACATCTTTCTGAAATATGAGTGTGTTGATTGAAGTGACTGAAGTGCCGATACTTTCCTTCTGTTCTCTGTGTTATTCACTATTAATTACAGTTTATTCAAGCAGGAAGAAAAGAAAATGAAAAATATCTCAGAGTTGGCCACACATTGTTAATTATAACGTGTCCTGTCGAGTCCGTGACGCTCCTCCATGCGTTCGTTCGGTCCTGTGGTTGACGGCATTTACCGTCACGGTGTTGTCATGCTCTGAACACACTTTAGAAGCTCTGGGTCTTATATCTCTGAGTCTGTGGGTGATGATCTGTGCATTTGCTCTTTCTCTTTGTGGCTTGGGGTTTTTCCACCTGATGAGTAAGTGAGCGTTTGGGGGAGGAAAATGAATGCCGAAGCGTTACTTGTCATGTTCTGTGCGTTTGCTGAGAAGATAAGCAACAGTTACACATGTGATGAATGAAAGTCTCTCTGTCTTCCAACAGATTTCCAGATGCATGCTGGGAGGAAAATGCCATCATGCAGATTCTGGCTTTGATGATAATGATGATGATTTTGATATCATCATCACATTCAGGTCTTGCAGATCAAAGTAAGAACTCCTGACAGGCTTTGTGTTTGTGTTGTGATCGGTCTGTGTGTGTTTACTAAGTTTGTCTATATGTCTTGTAAGCAGTAAAATCAGTAAAAAAAAAAAAAACAGCTACAGGGTAAAAAGCAGGGTAAAAAGTAACGGTCCTAGTACTGAGCCTTGCAGTACTCCATGCACTGCAAAAAATGCTTTTCTTACTTAGATTTTTTTGTCTGGTTTCCAGCCGAATTATTTAGAAATTCTTAAATCAAGAAGGATTTTCTAGATAAGTAAAAAATTATTGTCTTGTTTTCAGAAAAAAACATCTCAAAATTAAGTCAGTTTTTGCTTGAAACAAGGAAAATAATCTGCCAATGGGGTAAACAAAATAATCTTGTTTTCTGTTTGGAATAACATTATTTTGCTTACCCCATTGGCAGATTATTTAGCTTGTTTCAAGCAAAAACTCACGTAATTTTGACATGTTTTTTCTGAAAACAAGACAATAATTTTTTACTTATCTAGAAAATCCTTCTTGATTTAAGAATTTCTAAATAATTCGGCTGGAAACCAGACAAAAAAATCTAAGTAAGAAAAGCATTTTTTGCAGTGTACTGAACTTGTGATCAATAAGACACCTCTTCATTTACTGCCTCTAATTAATAACAGTAAATGTGTGTGTTTTTCACTTAAAAATAAAGGTTCCCAATTTGGAATCGATGACACCTTTAACATCCAAAAACCTTTGCATAGCAAAAAAGGTTCTTTAAAATACAAAAAGATTTCTTTGGATTAATAAAATAAAGATTCTTTTATGAACTGTTGACTGTATGGTTCTGTGGGGAACTAAAAGTTGTTCTGTGGTGTTACTGTGAAAACACCCTTATGCAACCTGTATTGTTAGGTGGAATTGCTCAGATGTTGCTCTTTCTGCAGGTTTAACGTGTCATAATGATTACCGCAACACCTTCACATGTGTTTGGGACACCTCAAAACTGGACGTGATCCCTCCGGTCCAACCCGAGACCATCTGCTGGATGCATGTAACGGTTAAGAAGATGTAAGGAAAAATATGACTTCATGACGTATTTATCTTGTGATTAAACAATCAGCCTTCATATTATACAGGATCCAGAACTTATGAACGTAGAACAGTTTTCTGTTTTCACGTTCCTTTCTCTTAATTCTACTAATTCATTTGTTGGTTAGTTTGTGAGGTAAATCTAGAAAAATAAAACCTAATAGGTATGTGCTTCATTTTTATTTATGACATCCTGAACTTTCTTTGATTTTAGAGACCAGCATTTAAAGAAGGTGCAGATGTGTGCAGACCCGGCACAGCCTCATATACGCTCTGCCACCATCGTTTTTGAAAGCAAGGTGACTGACGTCATGTGTATGAGTTTGTTTGACATGTTAAACTGCAGATTCATTGAGTAGCAAACCAAAAGAACATGTGACGAGTCATACAGATGCATTATTTCTTTCTCTTCTGCTGCAGCGAGGTATAATAACATCAAATACCAAATTACATGAAGAAGTCCGGTGTGACAGCTACACAAATCCTGTGTCTGAAATAGCTCAACATGCTGCAAAAGACAGTGGTGAGTCAAATATAATTACTCACACAGTCTGGAACAGAAGCTAGAAAGCGTGTGATTGGAGAAGCGTTTTGTGTCAATCACTAATATTGTGAAGCAGGAGTCCATTATTTTATTTATTTATTTATTTAGTCATTTAGCAGACACTTTTATCCAAAGCGACTTACAAATGAGGACATAAGAAGCAATCAAAAGCAACAAAAGAGCAACAGCGTGCACGTGCTATAACAAGTCTTGGTTAGCCTAATGCAGTACATTTAATTATTATTATTATTATTTTTTTTTTTATAAAAAGACATATAGATGAAATAAAATTAGAATAGAGAGTGCTAGAGTTAGAGGGTCAAGTAAAGACCATTTCCATTAGTGTAAATGAAGAGTTCATTAGTTAACGAGAGACACTTTGTCACGGCTTCTGTTCCTGGCTCCAGTCTGAGCTATTGACCAGCACTGATAAATGTTTGCTTGAGCGATTCTGATGTGTTTGTGTGTGCAGCAGTGAAAGTGGCTCCTCCTCAGAAAGTGGAAGTTCACGGAATCATTGTTAATTGGAGTTTAGCTTCTCCTCAAAAAAATTTGAAGTATGAGTTTGGGGTCCAGTACAGATCTGCTGCTGAGAGCTGGAAGGTGAGCACATCAACCTCTCTCATGTCAGCCTCTTTTTTTCCAGGACAAAAATAGATTTTTGACAATTGCTTATACATGATTTCTGAAACTGTGGCTTCTTTTCTCTAAACTCTACAACATCACACATCTCTTGCATCTTAACTCACCACCAACAAATGTCAAACACGACTATCTTGTGCATGTTCAGTGTGCTCATAAATACTGTATACAGCATATTCAGCAATAAATACAAACCGTTGTGAAGGAAAGAGCTGTAGGTGATCAGTAAATGAATGTGGTGTTTCGAATGGCAGTGTTGTCCAGAACTCATGAGCTGTCAGTGATGAGTGTCTAATGTGGAGAAAAGTGTTCAGTGTTTTGCAAAAATGTTGCAAACTGATAATGTGCTTGCAGTAATGCAGACTTGGTTTGAGGTTGAGTTACTAGCAGTGTGAGTTACTCGAGTACTTTTAGTGTGTAAGTGATTGTAAACAGACTGTAATGGTTAAAGACAGAGGATGTTTAGATGATGTGCATCTGAACACAGATTCAGAACCTCTCACTGTGACTCTATCAGCGTTCATCACAGCAGAAATGCTTCATTCTGTCAATGTCTCTGTAGGATGAGAAACATATTATAGTAAATACTATAGAAACTCAATTGGAGCTGCCAGAGGACCTTTTGTTCCTAAATCGGCAGTACGTGATCAGGGTGAGAGTCAGGTGTAAACTGTCCAATGCCGTGTGGAGCGACTGGAGTGAAGAGTACAGCTGGACGTCTGCTGTGGGTCAGACGACCCCCACACCAGGTAACACACACCTGTCTGACACACACACACACACACACACACACACGCACACACGCACACGCACACACAGACACACACACACACACACACACACACACACACACACACACACACACACACACACACACACAGACACAGACACAGGCACACGCACACGCACACACACACACACACGCACACACACACACACACACACACACACACACACAGACACACACACACACACACACACACACACACACACACACAGACACACACACACACACACACACACACACACACAGACACACACACACACACACACACACACACACACAGACACACACACACACACACACACACACACACACACACAGACAGACACAGACACAGACACACACTCACACACAGACACACACACACACTCACACGCACACTCACACGCACACACAGACACACACACACACACACGCACACACAGACACTCACACACAGACACACAGACACACACACACACACTCACACTCACACACAGACACACACACACACAGACACACACACACACACACACACTCACACACTCACTCTAATGCTCTCATCAGTCTCTTCAGAGATCCTCCAGCTGGAACCAACTGTGACAGGAATCACGCTCGCAGGAATCTCTCTGGCCATCATATTAATCTTCACCATTCTCATCAAGTGCAAGAAAATCAAAAGGTGAGTGTGACGCTGCTGATGCAACATGAGCAGTTACTAATAATAATAAAAATAACAATAACTATAATAATTACTATAACTATGCTAACTATAATGATAAATATAATGACAACGATAACTATAATGCTAATAATAATGATTCACAAACTGATAATAATTATAATGATAACAATAACTATAATGGTAACTATAACGATAATAATAGCTATAATGACAATAACTATAATTTTAATGATAACTGTAATGATAAAATTAACTATAACGATAATGCTGCTGCTAATAATAATAACTATAATGACAACGATAACAATAAGTACTATAAATATGATAACTATGATAAATATAATGACAATGATAACGAAAACTGTAATACTAATAATAATGACTTACAAACTATGACAACAATTATAATGATAAGAATAACTATAACGATAACTACAGCTATAACTATAAAGATAATAATAACTATAATGGTAATGATAATGCTAACAGTAACTAAAATGATAACGATAACTATAATGACAATAACAATAATTTTAACAATAACTATAATGACAGCTATAATGATAACTATAACAATATCTGTAAGGAGTAACAATAACTATAATAAAATAATAACTATAATGTTAACTATAATGATAATGATAACTAACAATAAAGATAACTGTAATGATAATGACCTAAAACAATAATGGTAATGATAATAGTAACTATAAGGATAACTGTAACAATAATGATAATTATAACAATGACTATAGCGATAGCTATTACTATAACGATACCAGTAATAACCATAATCATAACTATAATTACAACACAACAAAAATAACTTTAATAATAACTACAGTGAAATGATAACAATAACTACAACTATAATAACTATAACTGACTATAAAACAACTTTTTTTACTAATAATAGCAACAATAACTGTAATAACTAACTATAATAGTAACTATAATGCAACAATATATAAAAGAGCTGACCTTCAATAATCCCACATGACCTCTTAACCAGAAAATGATTGTAAATGATTGATTTCAGTGAGGACAAAGAAAATGTCAGGTTATATGAGAGACATTGCATCTGTTATAAAGAGTCTTGGGCCACAGGAATGTGGCTTCTTCACCTTTCAGGCTCCAGAAGAACGGTTCCACGTATATTCCCGATCCCTCCAAATTCTTCAGTGATCTGAACTCGAGCCACGAAGGGAATTTCACGGTGAGTCCCGCGCCGCAGATAATCAGACACGCTCTGGTTTTCCTTCAGTTCTGTTTGATAACCCACGTTCTCTCCATCAGTCTTGGCTGGGGTCTGTTTTAGCGCACGAGAGCTTCATCAGAGTGGACACTGAGTTCATCAGTCCGGTCGAGGTCCTGAAGCTGCAGGATGCCTGCGAATCCCGCGGCTCGCACAGAAACAGCGGCGGCCCGCAGGACGGATGTGACAGCACCACCAAATCCTCCAACTTCTCCAACTCCACCTACTTCATGTCCCAGAGCTCCAAGGGGCCAAGCGACGCTCTGGAGCCCTGCTCGGTGCACTCCTCCTACGGGCCAGCTGGGGGCGTAGCTGACGTGGCTCATGCCGCTGGAGAAAAGGACGCCGAGGTGCTGGAGTTCTGTCTGGAGAAGCTGAGGCAGGACACACAGAGTCCGGATTCGGGTTTCGCCGGCGGAGCCGAGGACAGCATGGAGGAGACAGAGCTGCCCAGTCCTCTAGGCTTAAACCTGGCTCCGCTCTTGCCCCAGGACCTGCCGGCGCCGCAGCCCAGCAGACACCCGCTCATGGGCTTCCAGCACACAGATCTGCTGCTGCGACCGAGCTGCCTGATCCCTGCATTAGACCTGGACCTCCTCAACCTGGACCTGCAGAGCTCCTGCGGGCTGATCGAGCCCTCGAGTGGCGACTACATGCCAGTGAAGAACGTGCAGAGTTAAAGGTTTAGTAGTTGCATCGGACTCAGTGTGCAAGGTTTCTGTGCGTGACGAATTTTTAGAAAAATGCGTACGAAAATTTCAGACTCGGTGTGCAAGGACCTTTAGTGTCCCTCAATGAATATAATGTCATCAGAGCAAAATGCGCTTCGGGTTACACAGAAATGGACGAGCTGAATCTGTAACTGCAGCGCTTGAGAGAGAGTTTTGCGCATGAACATAAACACTGAAGCATAAGTGTTCGTTCTGTCATCACCTGCTCACCCTCATGACGGAGATGTTTCTGCCGGAGCGTCTAAAGTGCTCTTGAAGGAGTTTCAGTTCCACACGCAAATGAATTTAAAAGACTAGGAATATAGATATGGACAACTGTCATGATCCTGACATGCTGTTTGTTTGTTTCGTTTTACCCTCTTTCGCATGGAAAAGAGCAGCGTGAACATTCTTCTAAACATCTTCGTTTGTGTTCCACAGAAAAAAATAAATATATTCAGTCGCTGGTTGCATAAACTGCTTGGACTAGTCTTAAAAGTTAGTCATCTAAGTTTTTTCTTCAAGAACGGTCATGACTTTTTAAAGGTAGATTTGAATCCGAACCACTTGATTAACTGCTCATTGGTCAAAATAGTTCTTAAGACACAGTTTTAAGATAGTGGCTATGCCAGGTTTGAAACGACACGGTGGACAGAAGTTAGATTTTTTTCCTGTTTATTACTCAGCATAAAGTCTTGATGTTTACTATGGATTTCTGTGGTTGCTGGATGACTAAAGAGTTGACGTGAGCGGATCTGCTTCTGTGTGCTGATGTATGTGCAGGACAATGTGAGAGTCTCTCCTGATCTCAGGTGGTTTGTGTGACGTAGATGCTGTCCCTTAGAACGAGCACAGGATCTGCGGACGAAACCAGGTGAAGCACAAAGGACAGTTCCCTGTTTCTTTTCACTAAAATTATACCGTTCAGTTTACGAAAAAGGAAATCTAGCTGTTCAGAAAATTTGTAGTTTCAGAGATGATTTATAATAGGTTATTCTACGCCCTGAATGTATAATGAATATATAATTTCTATTTATAAGATGTTTGGCTGCAGGGACATTAAGGCTAAAATGAGGCAGAAACACTTTTTCTTTTGAGTGGCTCACACTTATCACGGTTATTGTTATTTTGTTTGTTTATTGTTTTTTTTGTATGCCATTT
Source organism: Barbus barbus (assembly GCF_936440315.1). Classification (NCBI taxonomy): domain Eukaryota; kingdom Metazoa; phylum Chordata; class Actinopteri; order Cypriniformes; family Cyprinidae; genus Barbus; species Barbus barbus. The sequence continues at coordinate 485,831 of NC_136741.1, forward strand.
TATCTTGTATTTTTGCATTCAAATGTATGTTAAAATGATGATGTCTGCTGTTTTGATGAATGTAAGAGAAGCCAGTAGTTCTCAACGATCGCAATTTGCTGCTAAATAATAGGCCTATATTAAAGCATACTTGCGCTCTTTTTCTGCTTAGCTGGTTGACTCCAGGTTAGTATGGGTCAGTTAGATCGAGTAATGCTGTTCTAAAAGCTTGTTTTTTATGGACATTCAACAGCATTGTTTTGAATGAGAATGACAACAGATAGATTTTTCCTATCTTAGGTATTATAGACCTATGATTGTAATAGTATAAACGTATTGTTGGTTCACTGCTGTGTGTCAGGTACTATATGGGGAATGGCAAGAAATATGTTTCATAAAAAATAAAAAAGGTCTTTGTTGCAAAACAGAAATATAAATCTCTGTAACCAAAATATATATGGTGAAAAATTAATTTGGGGACGGAATCACAGTGATATTGTTGCACTTCAGTGATGAATGTTGAATACATTTGTGTTTAAAATAGTTTTGAAATGAAAAAGTTGCAGTTCCTGTATGGATTTCTTTCATTGGCAGATAAAACACGCAAGGTGAGCTGCACGTCTGCATGTGTTTCCTTTCCTTTGCCCTGTCTGTCATAACTTTACATCATTCCTATTAGACACCTGCAGGTCTGTTTGAGGTGATGTTGTGTTCTTGGAGAAACTTCTGTTATTCTGTTATTTCTAGGAATGATTCACCACAACTTGAATCTTGTCTGTTTGAATGCCCGTGGATTCAAGATTCAAGATTTTTATTCGTCACATACACAATTATACAGAGTATAACCAGCAGTGAAATGTAAGTCACGTCCGCTCCAAGGACAGTGCAATTGTATAGACAAATATTAAGAAAAAGAAAAGTAGAAAAAAATAAAAAGAACATAAATAGGACATAAATAGTACTATAACAGGAATGTGCAAAAGAATGTGCAAAAAAGTTGTACAGGGTATTTAAATAGCAGCAATATGAGGTAGAAAAAATTATGAATAGCTTATTGATATGGTGATATTTACATGGAGTCATGCGATGTTATGACACAGAGTTAGAGTTTAGGAGCCTGATGGCCTGGGGGAAGAAGCTCCTCCTAAGTCTCTCAGTTTTTGCCATCAGGCTACGGAAGCGCTTACCAGATGGAAGCAAAGTGAATAGCTGGTTACCAGGATGATTAGAGTCCTTAATTATTTTGACAGCTCTATTTTTGCAGCGTTTGAGGTAGATGTCCTGCAGAGAGGGGAGAGCAGACCCTGAGATGCGCTCAGCTAAGCGCACAACTCTCTGTAGTGCTTTGCAGTCCTGATTGGAGCTGTTTCCATACCACACTGAGATGCACTGAGTCAATACACTTTCTATGGTCCCTGAATAGAAAGTTTTCAGGATTGCTGGTGAGACCCTGAATTTCCTCAGCTGTCGCAGATGGTACAGTCTTTGCCTGGCTTTCTTAACCTGTGTTTGGATGTCTGTAGTCCAAGTCAGGTTCTCGGAGATGTTTACACCGAGGTACTTGAAGCTACTCTAGCTTCAAGTAGCTAAAATCACTCTGGACCCCTCACACCCAGCACACTCCCTCTTTGAACTGTTACCGTCTGGTCGACGCTACAGAGCTCTGAGCACCAGAACGACCAGACACAGGAACAGTTTCTTCCCTCAGGCAATCCATCTCATGAACACTTGACAATAAAAGCGGAACACACAACTCTAATATACATTATTTATTCACCACACATACTTATTTCATTTCAATTTGCACATATCAGACCTGTACATACATAATTGTCTATATTATATATTGTGTTTTGCTGTTTTTACATTGCCTATTTGTATATTATTCTTTTATCTCTGTCCTGTCCTGTTGCTGTCTTTCTGTTGCACTGTGGAGCTTCTGTCATTATAAACATACCTAGTCGATAAAGCTCATTCTGATTGTGAACTTCAGTGTTTTTCTCAGCTGTTCTGAAATTTTATTATATCAAGGACAGTGAACTGGTTGAAGAAAAATACTTTCCTATAAAATGTCTTCTCACAGGGGTAACTGGTGACTATAAATTAATGATTTCAGAAGTACGGTTTTAAGTAAAATTGTAGTCAAATACGTCTCATGGAACTGTTTGATCCAAATGTGTCCCTGCAGCACAAAAGCAGTCATGAGTAACACAGGTATATTTGTAGCAATAGACAATACATTGTATGGATCAAAATTATACATTTCTCTTTTATGCCAAAAATAATTAGGATATTAAGATCATGTTCCATGAAGATATTTAGTAAATTTCTCACCATATATATCAAAGCAATGCAATCAAAAATGAAGTTAAGAACTTCATTTGAACAACTTTAACAAACAAGAGTGTTACATTAACTGCCGGACACGGAGGTAGGTGTAAAAGCACAGTGTGTTTTATTTACAGGATCAGTGGAACCAGTGATAGTGAGGTGAGTAGTGAACTTCAGATCTCTTGCTGGTGATGAGTCGTGCTTCTAATTGTGGCTTTCGTATTTTCCGATGCTTGACGTGGAGATAATGTGGCACACAGGAGAGCAGGAATATCCACCACAGCACAGGATGGTCTGGAGACGGGGAAGACAACGAGGAGGAGAACAGGAGGTAAGTATCAACAGGTAAGGAATTCAGGGGTAATACTCAAAGAATGGAATCCGTCGGGAGAGAGTCCACGGTGCAGGAACGAGATCGGACAACCGGGTGAACTGAGGTGAGTGCTCTTATGTGGTTCTTGATGATGGTGGTGATGAGGTGCAGGTGCGGGTGATCAGTAATCAGGTGCAGGTGAAAGTGGTTGTGATGACGCTGGAGACAGGCCATTCTGTGACACAGAGAAGATTCAAGTTGTGGTGAATCATTCCTAGAAATAACAGAAATTGCCAAAGTTTCTCCAAGGACACAACAGCACCTCAAACAGACCTGCAGGTGTCTAATAGGAATGATGTAAAGTTATGACAGACAGGGCAAAGGAAAGGAAACACATGCAGACGTGCAGCTCACCTTGCGTGTTTTATCTGCCAATGAAAGAAATCCATACAGGAACTGCAACTTTTTCATTTCAAAACTATTTTAAACACAAATGTATTCAACATTCATCACTGAAGTGCAACAATATCCCTGTGATTCCGTCCCCAAATTAATTTTTCACCATATTTATTTTGGTTACAGAGATTTATATTTCTGTTTTGCAACAAAGACCTTTTTTATTTTTTATTAAACACATTTCTTGCCATTCCCCATATAGTACCTGAGCAGATGTTAACTGATGGACTGGAGTGGTGTGGATTATTGTGATGTTTTTATCAGCTGTTTGGACTCTCATTCTGACGGCACCCATTCACTGCAGAGCATCCATTGCTGAGACACTGATGCAGAGACACATTTCTACAAACCTGATGAAGAAACACACTCATCCTGATCTCGTACAGCCTGAAGATGAGCACATTTTCAGCACATTTAAAATTTTTGGGTGAACTAATACCGCCATGCTTTACCAGTTTTAATATTTTGCCTGTTGTTTTTCGTTTACATGGACACTTTGCTTCCATCGGAATGAATTCATTCTGTTTGACGAATCCGAACGTTTACATGAATGCTAAATAAAGTGATCATGTTGATATGTGAGTTTATATGTCACAATCTTCTAATCGGATTTAATCTTTTGACATACGAAATTTACAGAGTTTCCCGCTGTTGTAGCATACTGTTTCAAAAAGCGCACTTGATATTTATATACTTTGGGTCCTAACTAGGCGACGACCAGCTCATGAACTGTTGTGCTGTGCTGCTTACTTTAGAAAGCAGTAAAAGTGTCTAAAACCCGTCGTCTGTGGATGAGAGTTTTAAACAAGGACTGATGGGACGTTGTCCTGCTCCACTTCACAGATGCTGAGTGAAAGCAGAATTTTAGAATGACTGGACACTTTATTCATATTCATATTCATCATATTCACTTTCAAATTCATGAGAATGAACAGCTCATTTCTGTGTGTCATACTTCATTACGCTACTTTTACGTTTAGTACTTTCCAGTTTCGGTTTTCAATTTTGATCAAATGTTTACATGTCCTCTCGCTCAGATTACAAAAGGAAAAAAAACACCCTTAGGGCCCGTTCACACCAAGAATGATAACTATAAGTGTATTATACTGTATATATTATAGTATTTACAACACTTTGTTAACGAATGCTACAGCATGTTGTAGTATTAACTATAGTGAGCTGACAAACTGTTATAAATACTGTTGTATACTTTAGTTCCTCTTCAGAAACTCAAGCTGCGTCCGAGAACGCCTAGACTACAGAATCCAGTTCGGTTCTCCTCCGCTGGGGTGAATCCCACTCTGGTGGGCCCCAGGCAAGCTCTGGTAATGCAATGAGAAGTAGATACTCTCTTGAGGGAGGAGGCCATCGAGGTGGTCCCTCCTCACGAAAGAGAGTCTGGGTTCTACAGCCGGTACTTCATAGTTCCCAAGAAGGATGGGATATCTCCATCCTTCCCACTCACAGGGAGTTCCTGAGGTTTGCTTTCGTGGGCGAAGCTTCGGCCTAGCACTCTCACCCGGCACTTTTACGAAGTGTGTGGATGCCGTGTTAGTTCTGTTGCGGCTACAAGGCATCCGCATACTCAATTACATTGACGATTGGTTGATTGTCACTCAATCAGAGCAGATGATGGCTCAACATCGAGATGTTGTTCTCGCTCACATGAAAGTGTTGGGGTTAAGGCTGAACGCCAAGAAGAGTGTGCTTTCTCCATTACAGAGAACCACTTATCTTGGTGTGGTGTGGGATTTGACCACGATGCAGGCACGTATGTCCCCTGCTCGGATCGAGTCGAAACACTTTCTCCCAGACCTAAGAGATCGCCGTGTGCACCAGCAACACAGCGGTTGTCTCTTACGTCAGCCACCGAGGAGGTCTGTGTTCACGCCCCTGTACAGGCTGGCGTACCAGATCCTTGGGTGGTCCCAGGACAAACTCCTCTCTCTGAGAGCAGTTCACATGCCTGGGCATCTCAGTATGGGAGCAGACATCCTGTCGAGGCAGGGGCCGAGGCCCGGGGAATGGATGCTTCACCCCGAGGTGATGAAGCAGATCTGGAGATTGTTGGCCAGGCAAACCTTAAAAGTTTACAATGACTTCAGTAATTACTAGAGAGTTATCATGATCTTCACTTTAGAATACTGATCCAAATAATTAGTAATTCCTTCTGAAGAATTTGGTAATACTTGAGTCATTACTAGTGGGTTACCATGACCTTTACTTTAGAATTAATTATACATTATATATTATTCATATTAATTATGAACCTGTGTACAGTAGTTCTTAGTAGTTCTTAGGGAGGTATGAAGAAATAATAGTTACAGATTAGCTAATAGTGCTTAGTTGAATGTGGTAGTTCACTATCTCTTACTAATTCATTAATCAGAGTTTCTTGTTAGTTACTAGAGTACTAATATTGCGTTACTCATGTGTTCTTGTGTAGTTATTCATTAATGATGGAACAGTATTCTAAAGTGTTACCATACATGTATGTGTATGTATTTATATATAAATATACACAGTACACACACACTGTATTATGAAAACACAAACTTTTATTTTGAATGTGATTAATCGCAAATTAATCGAGTTAATCAGAATATGTCTGATCTGGGTATGTACTGATTTTATTATCACTCACACAATGATACGCTTTGTGTTTTAATAGCATTATATGCAGGGTTGTCGACAAATTCACAATTCTCCTGATTTCAAATCTGGGTGTTTCAGAGGAGTTTGAGTTCTGAAACGTGCAGTATGTTTTTATTGTAGCGTAACCACTCACTTGTGACCCTGGACCACAAAACCAGTCATAAGGGTACATTGTTTTTAAAATAATTATTATATAAATAATATTTCCATTGATATATGGTTTGTTATGATAGGACAATATTTGTCTGAGATACAACTATTTGAAAATCTGGAATCTGAGGGAGCAAAAAAATCTAAATATTGAGAAAATCTCCTTTAAAGTTGTTCAAATGAAGTTCTTAGCAATGCATATTACTAATCAAACATGAAGTTTTGATATATTTACGGTAGGAAATTTACTAAATATCTTCATGGAACATGATCTTTACTTAATATCCTAATGATTTTTGGCATATAAGAAAAATGTATAATTTTGATCCATACGATGTATTGTTGTCTATTGCTACAAATAAACCTGTGTTACTGCTTTTGTGCTGCAGGGACACATGCTGTATGTGTAAAAAATGCAAGAACATTTTGATTCTCTGTTTCATCTCATCACATAACTCTGCGTGTGTGTGTGTGTGTGGGGGGGTCAGCGTGTGGTCAGCGTGTCCCGGTCAGGTACTCTGTCACATTACCGGTCTCTGTGTGCCGGCGTGTGATGGAATCGCAGACTGCCCCAACAGACTGGATGAGAGAAGCTGCGGTAAATCCCCGTCTTCACCGCATGATGCTCGAAAACTCTTATGACTAATAGCAAATGACATTTTCTACCGAATTCTAAAGAAAGGAAGTGAGGAAGTGAAAAATTTAATCAGAAGTGAGTGTGGGCAGAGATACATGAATATCTCAGTACATGAGTCACCTAAATCATGCAACACGAAAGAAAAGCTGCGTTCGGAAAAACCTTCTTACTTAAATAAGAAAGAGCATGAAGAGCTCCAGCGATCATAACTAATGGTGTGTGTGTGTGTGTGTGCAGTGTGTATCGCTCAGTTCCAGTGCTCAGAGGACAGTCAGTGTGTCGACTCCTATAAAGTGTGTGACCAGCATCCAGACTGCATCGACAGCAGAGACGAGGAAAACTGTACATAAAGATATTTCCTCTCCCCTGACCCTCACACAAACACAAACACAAACACATGCATATTTAGAAATTAATTAAAACAATATTTAGTATGGTTATAAACCTGTTTTCTATTGCATTTGTTCCCCACAAAGTACAAAACCTGTACAACCTCACTCACTCACTCTCTCTCTCTCACACACACACACACACACACACACACACACACACACACACACACTACCACACACACACACACACACACACACACACACACAGTCTGCAGAGAGAACCTGCAGATCAAATAAATGCAGGCTTGGTGAGCAGAAGAGACTTCTTTCAAAACATTAAAAATCTTACTGTTCAAAAACTGGTGACTGGTAGTGTAAGCATGAAAGCAGTACAAAAGTATGAAAACTATGTACAAAACATACTAAATATAATTTCTACATTGTTTTAATTGCATGTGGTTAATTGCTATAACATAATTAACAATTATTTTCATAAGTAACAATTAAAAAACTAACTTCTAATTCTTTTTGCAAAATATAAATGATTAATTCTTGTATTTTAATTTTGTTTTGAAAATAATCTCTTTTGTTTTAAAATGTTCTTGACATTACTCTCCCTTTTAATGATTTCTATAATTACAACATGAAATTGGAAAACACACATTTACTTGATTTATGTAAACAGCACTTTTCCCTTTAAGGAGCAGCACAAACACATGACATATATCTCTGTGTGTGTGTATGTGTGTGTGTGTGTTCAGGTGTACTGTGTTCTGACAGGACGTATGTATGTGGAGATGGAATGTGTCTGAAGAAGCCAAACCCAGAATGTGACTTTATCACGGACTGTCCCGATGAATCTGACGAGAAATACTGTGGTAAGAGTGTGTATGGTGTGTGTGTGTGTGTGTGTATTGATCAGGTTCTCTCTGCAGACTGTGGACTGAGGCCGTTCAGCAGTCGTGTGGTGGGCGGGGCCGATGCAGTGGAGGGGGAGTGGCCATGGCAGGCCAGTCTGCAGATCAGATGTGGGGGGGGCGTTAGTCTCCGCCGAGTGGGTGGTGTCTGCGGCTCACTGCTTCTATGACGACGGGTGAGCATCTGCGTCTGTCTGTGTCTCAATGGCCTCCTTTACACTGTCAGTTCAATGTGACCCAATTCTGATTTTTTTCTTATAAGTGACACAGATCGGATGTGTTCTATGACTGTGTAAACAGGAAAAAAACACATGCATTCGGATATTTTGAGATTGGTTTCTGGCCTCATTCATATGTGGAAATAAATCAGAAATGTGCCAATGCGACTGTCATGTAAACAGGCAGATCAGATTTCTGTGGCATTGCGTTCTGTACGTCATTAAAACTGCGACAATTTGGTACTTCTCCGCGGTTTAATGACGTGATATTATTCTCAGGATGAAGCACGTGTGGACTCAGAGGCGGAAGTGTTGCCAAGTCTGTGGTTTTCCTGCAGAATTGGGCTTTCGTGGGTTATTTTTCATGTCTGCGGGTTGAAGCGACTCCAATAACGTGATATCAGATTCCAGATTTTCTAAGTTGTATCTCAGCCAAATATTGTCCTATCCTAACAAACCATACATCAATGAAAGCTTATTTATTCAGATGATGCATAAATCATCTGATCCTTATGACTAGTTTTGTAGTCCAGGGTCACATATAGGCAACAAATCAGAATTGGGCATTGAGACCTGCAGTGTAAACGAGGTCATTGTGTCGAGTCTGTCTGTAGGTTCTTCTCTCCTTCCGTGTGGACCGTCTATCTGGGCAAACTGCGTCTGTATGGTAACAGTCAGACGGAGGAAGCCATCCACCTGCACATCCACCTGCATCAGTACTACGACGATGAGACGCACGACTATGACGTGGCTCTGCTGCGTCTGCTGAGGCCGGTGTGGTCAGGGACTCTGGCTCATCCGGACTGTCTGCCGCCACAGATGCATCAGCTGGAGCCGGACGTGCTGTGCTGGGTCATGGGATGGGGCGCAGGAGGGAGGTATGTGCACTTACTTGTGCACTTTTAAAATGGATAGTTCTGACTCAAATCTGACACAAAACTAACACATCAGGCACCATGTGAGTAAATACACACAGACACTGAAAAGCAGTCCTGGCTCCAGAATCAAATCACTGAAGGTGCTCTAATCTTAATATATAAATATATAAAGGTTTTAGTGCCGTCAATTGCTATGACACAAACAGCACTCTGTTTATAAACACTAAAAGCTGTCACTCATCTTAGTTCATCGCAATCTCACATAGTTAGGTTATAATCAGTGAAGTTCTCTATGCCGCACAATGAATTTCTTATTTACATCGCGTTGACACTTTGATATAATGAGATGATTTGTGCTGAACATGCCTCTGAGATGGCTGTTGGGTTCAAGAAATCAACAGATATATCTGTGATTGGCTACATTGCTCAGCGCAGCAGAAACACGTTGAAATAGAAACCGATCTCGAAACGATTTCAAGGTCCAACATGCAGTTTTAATGCAGCTTCGAAGGGCTCTACATGATCCCAGCCGAGGAATAAGGGTCTTATCTAGTGAAATGATGGGTCATTTTCTGATTAAAAAAATCATATTTATACACTTTTTAACCACAAACGCTCGGCTTAGCTCTGCACCAGCCACAGGCAACATCTCTGACTATCGTTGATACACAATACTATCGTCTATCACATCTCTCACCTTTTTCACTCATGAGTTTGTATCCCTAGGTGACAAAACAGTATGAGGAATCACCATGTGTCTTAATTTTTGTGTCTGGTTCAGTAAGGCTTCGAGGAATAATTTGAGACGCTGGGGCCAGTTGTTCAAAAGTAATCTGATCTGATTTTGGCCATTGGATTGGATCAAATCTTGAAAATAGGTTGTTCAAAAGAAAAAGAAGGATTCTGAATTCGGATTAGATCACAAAATAAAATCTTGCTTTTGATCTGGAGTAAATTCTCAGTTTGTGTTGTTCAAAACGTTCAAAAGATTGGGATACTTTTGATCCCAAAAAAATTTATTATTCTGATCCCAGCAGAAGGTGGATTTCAGGAACAAATATTTGTAACATGAAGTATATCCCCAAATCCCCAAACATTTGATTTAAAGTTTTTTAATAAAAAAAAAAAAAAAAATGTATTCACTGATTGTAAACTACTTTGGCATAATCATCAGAGATGGAGCAGTCAGAAGTAGTTATGTGTGTAAATGCAATGCAAAACTAGAATGCAAAACATTCTGATCTAGATTAAAACTTTTCAACAACTGGCCCCTGGAGATCAAACACGATTAGAGGTTTACATCTTTATCCCTCGTTTATCCGTGTGTGTGTGTGTCCATTAGGAGCGGTCAGTGATGTTCTGCAGAAAGTCGACGTGTGATTGGTCAGTGAAGACACCTGTGTGCATTCCTATGGTTACATGATCACATCTAGAATGATCTGTGCTGGGTATCGCAGCGGAGGGAAGGACTCCTGTCAGGTGACCGTCACGATCGTGTGCTGTAATCAGTGTTGGGGAAAGTTACTTTTAAAAGTAATCCATCTTGCGTTACTCCCTAAAAAAAGTAACTAATTACAATACTTTTACAGTTTTAATACTTTTAATACTAATTACAGTTACTTTTTATGGAGATTAATGTGTTATGTTACTTTTGAGTTACTTTTTAAATCTGGGCAGGGCTTGCTTGTTTGTTTTTAATATAAAAAGTTCTTCTTGTACAAATGTAAATCCCTTTCACACCAAAAGTGAAGTGAATCCGGCTCAGACTGAAGGAAATGTAGATTCAGGTCTGTACAGTAGAGGACGCTGCTCAAACTAATCACATGAAGAATATGACGCAGCAGAAGAAAGTTCAACAATATTCAGCAATAACTACAATCAAACACAAATGTGTCATTTTTTATTATTAGTATGGTTGAATTGGATCATTGAAGGTCAGCAGCGAAGACATTAGTTAATAAAATGAGATTAAACACATAAATTATATTTGTCTCATTTAACATATTTAATTATTGCAGGTTTGTATAATATTCTGAGTTTGTATTTAACTGTTTTTATTGATTCTGAGGAACACTGAATGTGTTTTAGTGCTGGTGAGATGAGTAAATCCATGTTGATATTTAGTCTAGAACTACAGTAAGATAATGTTGATATTTAGTCTAGAACTACAGTAAGATCATGATGATATTTAGTCTAGAACTACAGTAAGATCATGTAGATATTTAGTCTAGAACTACAGTAAGATCATGTTGATATTTAGTCTAGAACTACAGTAAGATCATGTAGATATTTAGTCTAGAACTACAGTAAGATCATGTAGATATTTAGTCTAGAACTACAGTAAGATCATGTTGATATTTAGTCTAGAACTACAGTAAGATCATGTAGATATTTAGTCTAGATCTACAGTAAGATCATGATGATATTTAGTCTAGAACTACAGTAAGATCATGTAGATATTTAGTCTAGAACTACAGTAAGATCATGATGATATTTAGTCTAGAACTACAGTAAGATCATGTAGATATTTAGTCTAGAACTACAGTAAGATCATGTAGATATTTAGTCTAGAACTACAGTAAGATCATGTAGATATTTAGTCTAGAACTACAGTAAGATCATGATGATATTTAGTCTAGAACTACAGTAAGATCATGATGATATTTAGTCTAGAACTACAGTAAGATCATGTTGATATTTAAGATCATGTAGATATTTAGTCTAGAACTACAGTAAGATCATGTAGATATTTAGTCTAGAACTACAGTAAGATCATGTTGATATTTAGTCTAGAACTACAGTAAGATCATGTAGATATTTAGTCTAGAACTACAGTAAGATCATGTTGATATTTAGTCTAGAACTACAGTAAGCTCATGTAGATATTTAGTCTAGAACTACAGTAAGATCATGTAGATATTTAGTCTAGAACTACAGTAAGATCATGTTGATATTTAGTCTAGAACTACAGTAAGATCATGATGATATTTAGTCTAGAACTACAGTAAGATCATGTTGATATTTAGTCTAGAACTACAGTAAGATCATGTTGATATTTAGTCTAGAACTACAGTAAGATCATGTAGATATTTAGTCTAGAACTACAGTAAGATCATGTTGATATTTAGTCTAGATCTACAGTAAGATCATGTAGATATTTAGTCTAGAACTACAGTAAGATCATGTTGATATTTAGTCTAGAACTACAGTAAGATCATGTAGATATTTAGTCTAGAACTACAGTAAGATCATGTTGATATTTAGTCTAGAACTACAGTAAGATCATGTAGATATTTAGTCTAGAACTACAGTAAGATCATGTTGATATTTAGTCTAGAACTACAGTAAGATCATGTAGATATTTAGTCTAGAACTACAGTAAGATCATGTTGATATTTAGTCTAGATCTACAGTAAGATCATGTAGATATTTAGTCTAGAACTACAGTAAGATCATGATGATATTTAGTCTAGAACTACAGTAAGATCATGTAGATATTTAGTCTAGAACTACAGTAAGATCATGTAGATATTTAGTCTAGAACTACAGTAAGATCATGTTGATATTTAGTCTAGAACTACAGTAAGATCATGTAGATATTTAGTCTAGAACTACAGTAAGATCATGTTCACACACAACGCTCTGCACTTACTCCTGATTTCTCTCAACACCAGAGCTGTCAGTCAATACATCAGAAACAGTAACTGGAGTTACCTATTTGAAAAAGTAACTCAGATATTTCCTTCTAAATTAAAAAGTAATGCTTTACTTTACTAGTTACTTTTAAAAAAGTAATCTGATTACATAACTTTTGTTACTTGTAATGTGTTACCCCCAGCACTGGCTGTAAGCGTGATGAAGCATGAGCTGCTGATTTACTCGCGTGTGTCTCTCTGTCAGGGCGACTCTGGCGGGCCGCTGGTGTGTCAGGAGCTGTCTGGACGCTGGTTTCTGGCCGGTGTGGTGAGCTGGGGCAGAGGCTGCGGAAGGCCTGACTATTATGGGGTTTACACACGAATCACCAAACTCACCGGCTGGATCAAATGCCTCATTTCCTCCTGAGAAACACCTGAGCTCACCTGGGACCCAATAAAAACAAAAAACCTCCGCAAACCTTTCCCCCGCGTTCAGTCTCTGTGCTTCATGGGAAATTAGGTTTGATGAAGATGTCAGACGTGGAAATGTTTAGCTAGACTAGATATATCCTCATTTAAAGGGATAGTTCACCCAAAAATTAAAAATACTCTACAATTTACTCACCCTCAAGCCATCCTAGGTGTATATGACTTTCTTCTTTCAGACGAATCCAATCGGGAGTTATATTTAAATACGTCCTGACTCTTCCAAGCATTATTTTCAATAGTCTGAAAGAAGACAAAAAAGCGCATCCATCCATAATAAAAAGTGCCTCACATGGCTCCAGGGGGTGAATACAGACCTCCTGAAGCGATTCAATGCATTTTTGTAAGAAAAATATCCATATTTAAAATGTTATAAATAGTAATTCAAGGGAATTACTACCACGGGAACCAGATGAGTCCTCTGCACAATCTGACTTTGTTGAAGCCTAGAATTATATATATACCTTTAGTTAACCAAGAAAAGACACACTGAGATTAAAATCTCTTTTCCAGGAGTGTCCTGGCCAAGATAGGCATCCAAGGTTGCATATACAAATAAACAACATAGATACGACAAACATTACAAACCAACATATAACCAGTTAAAAACAACTACACACCGTTAAGTTGCTCTCTAGATTACATAGTAAGGACTAAGACACCAAGTTTTGTAACTTCATCTCCTTTTGGAGAAGGTTCCAATCTGAGGCGGCAGCATATTTAAAAGAGGTTTTACCAAGCTCAGTTCTGACAAAGGGCACACAGAGATTACAATTTGATTGAGAACGTAATGAATGATTTCCAAACAAAATCCTTTGTATAAAAGAACAGAGATAATTTGGCAAATGACCCAAAATTGCCTAATATATCAACAAGTGCCAATGCATTTTTCTCCAAATTCTCAAGGAAGGCTATGCAACTCTTTCATATAATTCACTGTGATGGGTTTACAATCAGTTATAAATCTCAGAACACTGTGGTACAAAGCATCCAAGGAAGAAAGAAGATAAGAGGGGGCATGTTGGTGAACTACATCCCCATAATCGAGAATCGGTAGAAATGTAGCAGACACTAATTTTTTCCTCACTTTAAATGGGAATAATGACTTATTTCGGAAGTAAAACTTTTTAAAAAGTAAAACCAAAATTTTTTACTCAGATACTTAATATATCTATGATAATACCCAGATATTTGTACTCTGACACTGAGGTAACTTGGCTCTCCTGAGAGGTTTGAAGGACAATAGAATTCTCTAAAGAAGTTCTAGAATTTGAAAATAGCATACATTTAGTTTTTTCGACATTTAAAACCAACTTCAAAGCACAAAACCTGTTTTGGATAATATCAAAAACAGACTGTAATGCAGCCACTGATTGTTGCTTAGAGGGAGCTGAACAGTATACAATAGTATCATCTGTGTAGAAATGGAAAATTATCGATATTAAAATCAAGGCAATTTATATATATATATATATATATATACTGAATAATAATGGTCCCAACACAGATCCTTGTGGAACTCCCTTGACAACCTCCAAAAGATCTGACTGAACACTTTCCACCTGGACACATTGGGTGGATTAAACTGTAAATTAAACTGCTGGTTTCGTCTGTGCAGAGGAGAAGGGCACACTATTTCGACACAGTATTTCCCTTTTTTTAATACTGTAAAGCTGCTTTGACACAATCTGCATTGTAAAAAGTGCTATGTAAATAACGGTGACTGGACTTGACTCATCTCTAGCTTCCGTTAACTGGATGACGTAGGACTCAGCGTAGCATAAACTCCGGTGAGAATATGCTAGTGAGAACCAACGTTTGTTTACAGGAGCAAAGGAAGCAAAGTTTCCTTACGAACTGACTGCACTGTATTTTATGTATAATAATTTTTATTTCTAACTGTTCTAAATTCATTTTGAATCCATTTTTAAATAATTTTAAACGTTCTTAAATTTCTGGTTTTATTGTTGTGATAATTTGTTTTATGATTATTTTACTTCCTTTTATGTAAAGCACTTTGAATTACAATTGTGTATGAAATGTGCTATATAAATAAACTTGCCTTGCCTTACTTTAGCAAAGAAAAACTAGTCTCTTCTTGGCTTATATCGAAATCCTTTAACATTTATCTTTGCAAATCCTTGTTTTGTACTTCTAATTCTAATGGATGCGCTTTATGGACTTCTTTTGGACTATTGAAAAATAACACCCATTCACTGCTATTATAAAGCTTGGAAGAGTCAGGAATATAAATATGACCTTTTTAAATATAACTCCGATTGGATTCGTCTGAAAGAAGAATGTCATGTACACCTAAGATGGCTTGAGGATGAGTAAATCATGGGATAATTTTCATTTTTGGGTGAACTATACCTTTAATATCAGCTGCTCCAGAGGACATGATTTTTTTTTTAAATGTAATTTATTTGTAATTATTCAGTCAAAATAGTCTAGAATATCAGCCATTCAGGTCTTAAGATGATTCATCCAAAACTGAAGCTTCTGTCATCATTTACATTTTTTGATCTAAACATGCACCCCTTTCATTCTGTCGTGGAAACCAAAGTGAGAAATTCTGTAGAATGTCATGAGGGGGAATCGACGATGACGCAGATTTATTTCACTTTTGAGTTCTTTTCCTGTAAAGTAGAGCATGTGAACTGATTAACTCTCTCTCTCTCTCTCTCTGAGTGATGCATTGTTGTAGAAAAGCAGTACTTCATGTAGCTGACAAATGACAAGCAATGAAATGAATGTAAAATCAATACAAATTCATATTTGCTGGAACAAATAAAGCCTTTGTACACAAATAGTTAAGTTTTCTGTAGTGTATCTGGATCTTGAGCGTCTGCGGCTCGAGACGGACGCCCCTCGACGCGCTGGAACAGTTATGAAGGCTTGCCAACATTTGCATTTATATTATGTGATGTAACACAAAATACATCAAATCCCAGTGATACCCCCTGAGTTTACTAATGTATATCCTGAAATGAGATATTAGCGAGATTTGCCATGTGCATAATCTCTCAGTTATGCAGGTAAACAGATTAAACACGGCAGAAACATTAGAAATGTTAGAAAAGTCCTGAATGCGGTAAGTGATGCTTCATATTCCTTTGTGTTGTGACTGACAAACCAACATGTTCCTGAACTAATCATCTGTACTCGGAAGTAAATTAAATCCGATAAAAGTTTCTTTGGGGGCATCCAGCAGAGACAGAAACACTGATCTATAGAGTAATAGGATATAAACTGCTGTTTGGGGTCAGTAAGATTTTTCATGTTTTTTAAATAAGTTCTTCTGATCCTCGAGGCTGCATTTATTTGATAAAAATACAGTAATACTGTGGAATATTTCAATGAACTATTTTCTATTTTAATATACTTAAAAATTTAAATTTATTTCTGTAATCAAAGCTGTATTTTCAGCATCATTACTCCAGTCAGTGTCCCATGATCCTTCAGAAATCATAATAATAGGCTGAATTATTCTCGATGTTTGAAGCAGTTGTGCAAGAATATATATACTGTATATATATATATATATAAATACATAATTTTTGTTTTACTTTGAACAATGATGGAGCTATACTTGACCCATCTTCTGGGTCTTCTTAGCAGCATATAAAACTAAAACATGATGTATTCCAGCTGATGTAGTCTATTGTCATGTAGCAGATTCATCTTTTCCAGAAAGTTTAAATTGATTTGTACCTTTTAAAACAACAACATGTATGTTACACCCTATTCCATCTAAACTACTAAAAGAGCTGCTTCCAGAAGTCATAGATCCTCTTCTAGCCATTATTAATTCATCACTCTCATTAGGATATGTCCCCAAAACCTTCAAATTGGCTGTTATTAAGAATCTCATTAAAAAAACACAACTTGACCCCAAAGATTTAGTTAATTACAGACCGATCTCAAATCTCCCTTTTCTGTCAAAGATACTAGAAAAGGTAGTATCCTCACAATTACATTCCTTCTTAGAGAAAAATAGTATTTGTGAGGATTTCCAGTCAGGATTTAGACCGTATCATAGTACTGAGACTGCTCTCATTAGAGTTACAAATGACCTGCTTCTATCATCTGATCATGGTCAAACAAACAAGTCCCTCTTCTCCAAGCCAAAGATGATATGTGCAATGATATCAAAGGAGACCGATGTCAGGCCTGTATTTGCCATACCAGAAGATGTTTATCAAGATGTTTACGCAACTAATGAAAACATCTATTATGATGTAGATGAGAACCTGTGGCCAAATACACAACACAGAGTTGATGACAATGTAGAAGTACAGTAATCGCTCCTGCTTTGTTTCTTACAGTACAAGCAAGTTGAGGAACACTGCATTTGATGTTTTACAGTACTGTCTTTTCTTTTCTGTTTCATAGCCAATTACTGTATTTTTGCTTTGATTCAAATAAACCTATGTTGTGATTGTACTGTAGTGTTTTGCATCAATATATTACAAACTTTGTTCAATGATTCCACTGTGTCTGTAGTATTCTCTCTACTACTGCAGTACTTTTACAGAGATGTATTTACTGTACATGTAGTACCATAATGAGACCTGTATCAGCTATTCTGTTCTACAATATTTAATGATTGTATGAACAATGACACAGTGAAACTATCGGTTGCTTGTGTGTGGGTGATCTATAGTTATGTTTCAATGGTATTTCACAGTAAATTTGTTTTTTGAACCAATGATTGTGCAAGATTTCTTTAAAGATATGAATGCACAATGCAATGTTTGAACATTAGACAGCCTGTGTTACAAGTGATAACCGTTTTGTGTCTAGAGTTGTGAAAAATGACATCAAGGTTCTGAAAATAGTAGCAAAGTGATTGTAAAAAACTGTAATAACTACACATTAAAACTATGGGTATCTTGTGTGTGGGTGATCTAAAGAAATGTTCTTATGATATTTCATAATAAATTAGTATTTTGAACCAATGCTTCTGCAAATGCAAAGCTTCTTTAAAGATATGAGCGCAATATGCAAAGTTTTGAACATTGGACAGCCTGTGTTACAAATAATGTTTTGAGTTTTGTGTCTAGAGTTTTGAAAAATTACATGAAGGTTCTATTATTAGTGCAACAATTATTTTAAAAAACTATAACATATAACAACAATTTATTTATTATAAATAATAATAAATAAAATCCATCTAAATAAATGAAAAGATAAAGTCAGTTTCAAGTTAACATTGTGAATGGTTATATTTAGCAGCTAGTGCAGCTGTTATCATTTTCTCAGTATCACTAAGTTCAGTAAATGATGGGATCAGGGCTTCAGATCTGGGCAGAAATGTTTCCCTCACATTGTGATATTTAGGACAAATCAGCAGAAAGTGTTTCTCGTCCTCTACAGATCCTCTGCTCTCGCTCTGGCCATGTTTGTCTGTGTCTTCCTCTCTCTATTTCTAAATCATGCTTACTTCATCTGTATTTGGAGAGGATTTGTCTTTCCTTAAATTGTTTAATTAATAAATAATTGGCAAATTTAGTGGTTCTGTTTAGGGCTGAGTAGCATTGCAGTTTATTTTGAAGGTCAAAATAAGGTCAAAATTAAAGTGTATTTTTAGAATAAAAATCTCTCTCTCTGTCTCTCTCTCTCTCTCTCTCTCTCTCTCTCTCTCTCTATATATATATATAAATAATCAGCTCAGTATAACAAGGCAGTGGAAAGTCCCCAGGAGGATGTGAAACTATGTGTGTTAGAGTTCTAATTTGAGACTGGTTTTGTGCTAATAGAAGAATGTGGGAGTTTTAGAGGTTAGAGATCATTGGGCTCTGTGTTACAGCGAACACAAATAAACCGAGAGAGAGAGAGAGAGAGAGCAGGGTCAGAAGACCACGCTCTGATTTCATGTGTTCATGTTTCGTCCCACTGCTCTATGGAGAAGCAAACATATCATCAGCCGCTCACGGCTTAACTTCCTGCTGGTGATTCATTCTGCAGCCCGAGGCCTGTGGGTTTTTCCAGAGTTTGTGAGCGTCTGGGGAATCATTGCTTGAAGTGGAGGAGGACGAGCGAGGAGGGGGGAGGAGAGATAAACTGTGTGTGTGTGTGTGTGTCTCGTGTGTGTGTGTGTGTGTGTGTGTGTGTGTGAGTGTGTGTGAGTGAGTGTGAGGGTGTGTGTGTGTGTATGTTTATGTGGTTTATGAGGACACCAATGTGTATAATGACATGGGTATGACAGAGGTATTACAATATGAAGGTGGTTTATGAGGACACTGCCTATGTCCCCGTAATTCAATAGGCTTAAAAAACATACTAAATGGTGTTTTTTTGAAAATCTAAAAATGCAGCATGTTTCCTGTGAGGGCTAAGTTTAGGTGTAGGGTTGGTGTAGGGCAATAGCACACACAGTTTGTTCAGTATAAAAACCATTACGCCTATGGAGAGTCCCCATAAACCACAAAAACCAACATGTGTGTGTGTGTGTGTGTGTGTGTGTGTGTGTGTGTGAGAGTGTGTGTGTGTGTGTGTGTGTGTGTGTGTGAGTGTGTGTGTGTGTGTGTGTGTGAGTGTGTGTGTGTGTGTGTGTGTGTGTGTGTGTGTGTGAGTGTGTGTGTGTGTGTGTGTGTGTGTGTGTGAGTGACGTGACACATTGGAGAACATGTCAGATGTGAATGAACATGTTCATCTTCAGCTCAGGCTCCTGAGGATCTTCATTTCAGTGAAGGTCAGTGTAAACACACGCTAACTCCAAACACGTGACGTGACCTCCAGCACTACTGTGTTCTGGGTGGTTTCTATACACTTTCTGGGACATTTAGTGGTTTAGCACATTATTATGATGGGAATGAATGACATTTACACTGTAGAAAATGCAAATCTGTAAATAAAACTACTTTGATTTCAAAATGTGTTGCTTGACATTTCTTTGTAATTACTTGTGACATTTACTAGCACTTTAACTGAAAATGGTTTAAAGTCCTACACCACATTTTTTCAGTGTATACTAAAAATATGTGTGTCCCTGCAGCACAAAAGCAGTCATCAGTAACACAGGTATATCTGTAGCAATAGACAACAATACATCGTATGGATCAAAATTATACATTTCTCTTTTATGACAAAAATCATTAGGATATTAAGATCATGTTCCATGAAGATATTTTGTTAATTTCCCACTGTAAATATATCAAAACTTCATTTTTGATTAGTAATATGCATTGCTAAGAACTTCATTTGAACAACTTTAAAGGAGATTTTCTCAATATTTAGATTTTTTTGCTCCCTCAGATTCCAGATTTTCAAATAGTTGTATCTCAGACAAATATTGTCCTATCATAACAAACCATACAGCTCTCAGATGATGTATAAATCTCAATTTAAAATAAAATTGACCCTCATGGTTTGTGGTCCAGGGTCATATCTATATACAGGTACTACACACGGGGGAATGTAAACCGCGACGATAACAATGACCGTGAACTCCCGCGGCAGATAGAACGGTCGACACTTCACAAACATAAACTCCATCAGCGATGAACAGTGTTTTGATAATACCGCAGCATTGTTACACCAGTCTTTGTTGATATACACACACAAGCCACCTCCGCAGGTCTTACCAGATAGTGATGAATCTCTATCCGCTCGGAAGCTGGTTAGCCCGTGCTGCTGAATGGCGGAGTCCGGGATGTTGTCGTTTAGCCATGTTTCGGTGAAAACAAACACACAACAATCCCTTACCTCATGCTGTGTAGACCCACTGAGTTGAATTAAGTCCAGTTTGTTTTCCAGAGAGCGAACG
Source organism: Barbus barbus (assembly GCF_936440315.1). Taxonomy (NCBI): domain Eukaryota; kingdom Metazoa; phylum Chordata; class Actinopteri; order Cypriniformes; family Cyprinidae; genus Barbus; species Barbus barbus. Next base: position 506,589 of record NC_136741.1, read on the forward strand.
TTTGAGAGCATGAGTGTTGGAAGAGCTAGCTCTTAGCCTAGCTCGTATACCTCCGTGCTTACCGTGCTTCCGTCCTCTCTCACACCGCTTGTGGCGCTGCCTTGTGCGGGTAGCATCAGTAGGCGAGGCCGCGGTCTCGAGGTCCGGCTCCAGCAGTAAACAAAGGCCTCGTAGCTTCTCAGTAGCCGCCGGCGAGAGTTGTTGTTTGTACGCGTTGCCGATATCCAAAAGGCTTTGGCGATCATAGATGAGTTTTGGATTGATTTCCTTGTGAGTTAGCGGTAATTTTACATTATTTGGAGACGAACAGACGACATTAAAAGACATAAAAGCACCGTCTTTGGGACCCGGAGCAGCCACTGCGTCTGACCGCGGCACCATCTAAGCTCTTTCAGGGGTGTAGCACATGATCTGAGGAATCATTCATGTCTGAGAGAATCAAACACAGTTCTCTTCATGAACTGGCTCGGGTTTGATCTTGGCAGGGTTTTCTCAGCATGGCATCATCATCATCTCAGCAGTGATCTGTTTACTCACAATGGCATGTGTTGTTTACAATAGGGCTGCACATATTTACAGCATAGACTGTGGCCAATAAATATAATAAGCTGGACTGAAGCGCTCCATATGCTGCTGCGTTTGGCCTGATTCACCTGCATCAAACCACGGCTTTGACCTGCTGATTCAGCATCTGTGACTGAACCCTGAGAGATGAATGAGCAAACGCTGCTTAAAACACGAGGAGGGAGGCGGGAGAGAGAGAAAGCATGTTTCCCGAGGAAACTCCTCCTAATGTAAGAGAGACAGAAGGAGCTCGAGGACACAGCGGTGAGTCTCAGCTTTACATTTCTTCTGGATTTCTCAAGTCTTTGCGTGAGAGCTTCAGTCAGACAGCAGTTAGGCGAGGTTTTCATGTCATTTATTTGGACAGAGATATAGAACTGCGTGAGGATTGTTTGATGAGTTTAATAACTTGTGTGAGGACGTGGCTCTTGTGCTCTCTCTCTCTCATCTGGTTTTCATAAGTACAGCTGCGATCTTAAAGAGTGCAAAAGAAGCCTAATAAAATGAGAAGCGTGCAGGATAAAGTGTTCTGAAGAGAGAAAGACAGAGATGATGCTGCAGACACTTCTAAGAGTGAATAATAATGCTTTGAACTTACTCTGAAGAACAGAAAGAAAGCAGCTCTTTTCCATGTGTGATCGAGCCATAGATGAGGTCCATAAATGTCATTTTTTTAATAACAGAATTAATTCTTGTTCTCATTCTAGAGATTTCATTACTGACACACACATTTAACCTCAGGCTACTGTTGCATGATGGAAACATCTCTCATATGGTTTTTATATGACAGGGTGGATTATACTTTAAAAGGGATCATTAATAATTAATAGACTGCAAGTATTTATGGATGTTAAGATCATTCTGAGTTTATACACGGCTCACACACAGCGCACAGATCAGATCGGGTGTGAACACAACTTGAACTGAATTAAGATGGATGATGCACTATCATAACAGATGACATTGCTGTCTTTTGTAGAACTGCTTATAGCTGAATTGAACTCGTTTGATGAACTTCACACTTGATCTGAACTGAACTCACATTGTTGTCTTTTAACTGTTTCACAGCACGATCTGAACTGTCTCCATCATTGATTCTGTTATTTGTCACTAGCTGTGTTTTTATGCAAAGTTTGGGATATTGCTAAATAAACTTTTTATGGAAATACCAAGATATGCATAAAATCTTGAAATGCACATAAAAAGCTTATGCATTCAGTTGAGGCGGATACATTTTGGGATAGAAACAAAGCTTTATTTGCACATTTGATGGCAATATTTTATTTTTCCGTAAATATACAACTTTTTAACATAGCTACTGTGAATCTTTGACAGTCTGTATCATATGAAGCAGTTTAGAAATAAAGGCAACACGATGCTAGAAACAAGCTGAGGTGATTCAGTCAATCTCCAGACATTCAGTTCAATTCAAGTTTGTTTGTAGAGCACTTTTCATGATACAAATAACTGTAAAGCGGTTTCACTGAATTAAGTTTCTATTTTAAAGTTTCTACATTATATTTAGTAGTAGTTTATCACACTGCTTTTCTTAGATTTTTTGTCTTGTTTTTAGACAAAATATCTAAAAATTCTTAAATCAAGAAGGATTTTCTAGACAAGTAAAAATTATTGTCTTGTTTTCAGAAGAAAAACAAGTCAAAATTAAGTGTTTTTGCTTGAAAAAAAATCTAAATAATCTGCCAATCCTTCTTGATTTTTAGATATTTTGGCTAAAAACAAGACAAAAAAAATCTAAGAAAAGCATTTTTTGCAGTGCAGTGGTGTCAAGTTGATGTCCATATGGCAGAAACGTACAGTAAAATTCATGCAGTTAGTTAATGTCATGTAATCAAACAGACGGTAAACATTATTAACTGCAATGATTATATGCTGCGATTAAACTTATAGCAAAATGTGTTAGTTGTGTATGTTGTCTGAGGGTTGGCATCATCTTCTCAGGTGTTCGCTCATCTCAGATCTTTTTTAAAAGTTGCATCTGGACTGAAGCTTCTGTAATTCCTATCTTGAGATGCCAATTCTGTGGCAGAAACAGAGAAGCAAATAGAGACACAATTAGTGTAGCTGCTGTTCCAACCAAGCACAAATAATGTGTTCAACCCAAGAAAAAGAATGATAATGAGCATTTTACACTTTACACACAAATCCAAGAATTGCACACAAAATGCTTCACATCTCTTGCAAAATGAAGCACTGAATTCAAAATATCACAAACACATCTCAAAAGCAAACATTTGCAAACACCTTTGCCGTAATATTAATTCCTGTTAGATTTGTGTGTGTTACATAGAGAACTGTGTGTTGTGTTTTACAAAAAGTGTTTTATGAAATTGAAAACTGAGTCAAAGTCTGAGAATTAGTGTCTGGTTTTGCTGAGTTTGTGTGTGCTTCTGCTGTTTGAGTGACAGCTTTCAGAAACTGTGTGACAAGGACAGATTTAGTGTGGAAGCAGCTGAAAAAACCTGTAATCTAGATTTAAACTGGAGCAGGTCGTTCACAGTGCTCCTCGTCTGCAGGTGTCGTGATGTTGGCTGTGTTTCTGCTGCTGCTGGCCTCCGTGGCATCCGTCCCGTCTCCCTCCAGACCCACGCCCAGGTACTGCCGCAGGTGCTGCGATCACCTGGACCCGCCCCTGAGCCCCGCCCCCGAGCCTGCAGCCAATCACATGCCGGAGATCCGCACCATCATTAACATGACCATCCTCAAAGGTGAGATGGAGCTGGACCCTGACACTTAGGCTGCGGCCGAAATCACACAGTCTCGGAGTAGGTACTTCTTTTGAATAATTACTTTGTGACTATTATTATTATGACTGTAGTCCAGATGCACTGCTCCAGCTAACAGGGAACGTTCTCAAAATGTTTAAATAACAATAACATTTTTCAGAAGTTATATAAATGTTAGGACAAAACATTCTTAATGTTATGTTTATTGAACATTATAATATTTTAGGAACATTTCAAAACAATGTTCCCAAAATGCTTACAGTATACAATATAAATGTGTTACCTGCTGGATAATAAAGTGTCCATCAGATGTACACTTGAGAATTTTCTCTTATCAAATACTGTTTTTTTTCCTACTAAATAGTAGAATTATGCAGAGTTTAATGTTTGTTTTGCTGGAGGACCCGGATTTTACATTTTACTCACAACACCAAAGTTTGTTGTTCTTGGTCGACATTAAAATGTATGAATAATATGATATATTTTGAAGTTTAGGGCATCCATGTTTCATCTGTGCAATTTGACAAGATTCTACAAAGTGGCAGATAAGTTATTACCATAATACTGTAGAGTTCGATGGACACACAACCTTTGACACACAGATACCGGACGCGTTTTCTGCTGTTGTAATTATACACAATTATACTTTTGGTTGCAGTTTTAGCATTTGTTTTTTTCATCGCTGTGTCCCAGTTTTGTTCAGAACTGCAGCTCTAGAGGAACAAACGAAGAACTTTTGTTTACTTGCTCTTCGGTAGTGTTCATTCTTCACCCGCAGTGGACAGATTGCTAGCGGTCAAATCCATTTAAGTTCAGAGAGATTCCTGAAACTGACCACAAGAGGTCTTGCCATTGGATGCTGTGCAGTCACGTGACCACCGTTTATTTCCTTCGAGCTGTATAAGGGGTCATTTAGCTGGTGGTGAGAAACCACTGCTCACTGGAAAGCATTTTAGTCTGCAAATAATCTAAAAGACAAAATACAGACAAAGGCAGAAACTAGATTTTCACTTTCTGATGGAAATATGAGATGAAATGTGCACTTTATTGTCCATCCTGTGAAAATCACGTGTCCGATCATTTAGGAAAGTAACAGGGGTTTGATGACATCACTGTAAGCACTAGTACTAGTGAACATTGACACATCATGAATAAACCACTTCCTGTTTGACTCTTTGCTGGAGCTCCAAGTTTGAAGTTTCTAGAATTGTTCAGTGACTTTGTAAAGATTGAATCAAACGCATTACCACACATATTTCACAATGATTGAGGTTAGAGGATATGGTTCAGGACAGTGACATCTACTGGCTGGAAATTCATCAAAACACTCATTCATTGTAACTTCTGCAATCTTTGTGCTAATAAGACTGTGCTTTGGATTCAAGGTAATATTGAGTCTGATTGAGAAAAGCAGACGGATTCAAATATTTACATGAGTTTTCTCGTTGATTGGATTATTTCAGGTCTACACCAGCCCTTTCAGTTTGATTGAAATTTCATCGGGGTCAGCGTCAGGAACTCATATCACCAAGAGCTAACATGGCTGAAGACTGTTAGGAGCATTAGTGAACCAAAAATGGTTGAATATCCACAATGGAATTGGGCCAACATTTACTGATGTGAGAAATGAGAGGAAAACCTCTCAGAATCACAGTATAATTCTGTTCCCAACCAGAAACAGATGTGAAAGCAAACACAGTCCTGGCGTACTCACTTCGCCTGCTTGACTTCTAAAACTGATTACTAGTGTTGGGCAAAGTTAATGCATTACAATATTACGTTCCTCCATAAAAAGTTACTCATTGCATTACTTAAGTTACTTTTTATGGAAAGTAATGTATTACAATATTGCTTTACACCATAAAAAAACTCATTGCATTACTTAGTTACTACTTTTTATGGAAAGTAGTGCATTAAAATATTACGTTACTCCATAAAAAATAACTCATTGCATTACTTAGTTACTTTTTATGGAAAGTAATGCATTGCATTGCATTACTTTTTGTCACCTGAGCTGGGATTGCTTACTTGTTTTTAATAACAAAAACCCCAAATGTTACATCTGTAAAGTAACTGTAAAGGCCCTTTCACACCAAAAGTAAAATGAATAATCTTCAGGCTGCAGAAAACGCCTCTGACTGACTGACTGGGACAGGAGAGCTGTCAGTGAATAAACGGAAAAACAAAGTTACTGGCGTTACTTATTTTTAAAAAATAACTCCAATATTTTCTTGTAAATTTAAAAGTAATGCTTTACTAGTTACTTGATAAAAGTAATCTGATTACATAACTCACACTACTTGTAATGCATTACCCACAACACTGCAGATTACATACTGACTTTGATTGATTGTTGACAGGGGACAAAGGAGAGCGTGGGGACAGAGGGACGCCTGGCAAAGCCGGAGTGGATGGACCCCCTGGACTCAGAGGTGTGATGGGGTCCAAAGGCAGTAAAGGAGACACTGGGGCCCCCGGAGACCCCTGCAAAATCCAGCAGTCGTCTTTCTCCGTGGGCCGACGCAAAGCTCTGCACAGCGCCGATTACTACCAGGCCCTGATCTTCGACACTGTCTTCGTCAACCTGGGCGAACACTTCAACATGTTCAAGGGCAAGTTCTACTGCTTCGTCCCGGGAGTCTATTTCTTCAACGTCAACATTCACACCTGGAACTTCAAGGAGACGTACCTGCACCTGATGCACAACGAGCAGCAGCAGGTGATCCTGTACGCGCAGCCCAGCGAGCGCTCCATCATGCAGAGCCAGAGCGTCATGCTGTCGCTGGAGCTCAACGACGAGGTCTGGGTCCGGCTCTACAAGCGCCAGCGCGACAACGCCATTTACAGCGACGACGTGGACATCTACATCACCTTCAACGGACACCTGGTGGCTCCTAAAGTCTAGGAGGAGGAACAGCCACACTGCAAAAATATGCTTATCTTACTTAGCATTTTTGTCTTGTTTCTAGTCAAAATATCAAAAAAATTATTAAATTAAGATGCATTTACTTGGTAAGCATAAAACAAAACAAAACAAGATATTTAGCCTTGTTTGTTGGGGGAAAAAATAACTCAATTAAGTGCATTTTGCTTAAAACAAGTAAAATATTCTTTAAACGAGAATTGTACTTACCCCACGCTCTTAAAAATAAAAGTGCTTAAAAGGTTCTTCACAGCAATGCAATACAAGAACCATTTTTGGTTCCACAAAGAAACATTCAGTCAAAGATTCTTTAAAGAACCATCCCTTTCTTACCTTTTTATAATCTGAAGAACCTTCTTTCGCCATAAAGAAACAGAAAGGTTCTTCAGATGTTAAAGGCTCTTTATGGAACCATTTAGACAAAAAGGTTCTTCTGTGGCATCGTAAAGCACCTTTATTTTTAAGAGTGTAGTCAGTTAAATGCATCTTAATTTTAGAATTTGTAGATATTTTGACAAGAAACAAGACAAAAATACTAATATACTAAGTAAGCCTTATTTTGTAGTGCAGAGACACGTGTGTGTGTGTGTGTGTGTGTGTGAGTGTGTGAGTGTGTGTGTGTGTGTGTGTGTGTGAATGAACCTTTAGCTTTTCAATTGAACACACTGCTGTTGAAGAAAATCCTTGAAAGGCCTAAAGTGTTTTACAGTGTTTGATTTGAGCTGCTGAGCAGCCTGTCAGACAAACAGGACTGTGTATTTCAAAATGAATCAGGTCAATCCAGCAGGATGTGTTTCATTCTCCTCCATTCCCTGTGATCAGTGAACGAATTTGAGCTCTTCAGTCTTCGAGACATTAGGACGCTGATGACTGCATGTTACACACTGGAGTTTACACTGCGTCAGGAAACACTGAAGATGCTGCATCTGATCAAAACTAGAAAAGGTCCAACCTATGTAACAAATTTAGGTTACAAAAACATTGTTTTAAATGTTTCTAAAACATCGAAGAACATTGAAACGGTTATTTTCGTGTCAGGATTGTAACATTATTTAAAGGTTACAAAAACATTTCTGACAACGTTCTGCTAACTTTATTTTCACTCGAAATATAACGTTATTTGAGTGTTCATTTTTAATATTCTAAGAACATTAAAATATCCATTATTATGTTATTTAAAGGTGATAAAAAAACGCTTTTTACAGTGTTTAAGTACAAATAACAGCATAAAGACGTTTTGAGAGTGTTGTTCCAAGACATTTTCTCAATGTTATGAGAACATATAAATCAAATATTAATACATTTACATTGTCATTTAGCAGATGCTTTTATCTAAAGTGACTTACAAATGAGGACAATAATGTGTTATGACAAGTCTCGGTTAGTCTAACGCAGAACATGTAGCAAGGTTATTTTTTATATATATATACACACATATATATAACAAAAAGAAAACAAGTAGATAGAATCGAAAAAGAATAGAGAAAGCTAGTGTTAGAGGCCTTTTTTAAAGATAAAATGTGCAAGGGTCAAATAAAGTTATATAAATGTTACAAACATTTATTTAAGAATGTTTTATATTACTTTTATCTAAATATATTTATATAACTTTTTAAAAATGTTAGTGAAAGTTAACCAGCATTGGTCCAAAGTTGAGCGATGAGGCATATCCTGGAAATAATTCTATTGTATTTCCATTTGATTTTGAACTAATCCAACTCTTTACACTTCTTCCCTTAAACTCAAAACTCATCTGTCAAACTGATATCAGTGTAAACTCCAGTTTGTGAAGACAGCAGATATCGGTCACCAGAGCCATATTCTGTGTTTGAGACTCATCCTGTTTCTGTTCACACAGATTATCATGATGTGTTGTGTCTCTGAAGAACGGTTCAGCCACAGACTTCACCTCATGTGGTTTCTTTCTTCCGTGGAACAAAAGACGTTCTTAAGAAGATTGTGGTCTCTCTTGAACTGTGATGAAAGATGCTGAGGAATGGGACTGAAAAGCATCATAAAAGCATACTAATAATAAAGCTCTGAGATCAGTGTTTGATGATCTCAGTTCAGATCTCACAAACACTTCAGTGATATCCCTGTGAAAGACACACACGTCTGTCTGAGATTCAGTTTCAGGGAAATAAAGTCCTTCGTTGGACTGATGTCATGAAACATGTTCATTAGGTGCCTAAAATGACCTTGTCGAGGTTTCTCTGAGGTTTTTCCATGAACTGGTGCTTAATCGTACATTTGCACAAGTATTTCTGTATTCTCACTTGTTTTTGCTCATTTTTACCTGTATATGTTTATACTGTCTCTATTAAATTCAGCAACAAAATACTCAGATGTCGTTTTTCATTCAGTTCAATCCGCCGACCCAAATATTTTCAGAGTTGAGAAGAACCTGACCACATCACACATATCAGAAGATTCATTTCTCATTTCTCCAGAACATTTTTCATCTGCTTGTTCTGAAAGACAACACGGATCATTTCTCAATGAGGGACAATAATAACGTCACCAGAAACAACTGCTCAACTGATTTAAAACTAGTCATCACTGTAAACCTATACAATCCAGTCAGGACATATAGTTTGATCGTGATCACAAATCATCCTTAACCACATAATAACATCTCTCAATAACAGATTATTATTAGCAGCTTTCCAATGTTCTCCTTCCTCTCCTGCAGTCTGACTGTGGTTGTGTTCAGTAGTGAGAGTGTGTGTGTGTGTGAGAGAAAGAGTGTGTGTGTGTGAGAGAGAAAGTGTGTGTAAGAGAAAGAGCGTGTGTGTGTGTGTGAGAGCGAGAAAGAGAGAGAGAGTGTGTGTGTGTGTGTGAGAGCGAGAAAGAGAGAGAGAGTGTGTGTGTGTGTGTGTGTGAGAGAGAGAAAGAGAGAGTGTGTGTGTGTGTGTGTGTGTGTGTGTGTATGCTGCCCTCTAGTGTGCACTCAGTTCAACAGTGATCTTCTGAACGGTTTGAAGTGTGTCCCTATGAACACAATTTATCTCCTCAAATATCAATACTTACAATAGAGTATGAAACCAAAAACTTCATTTTTGATTAGTAATATGCATTGCTAAGAACTTCATTTGAACAACTTTAAAGACGTTTTTCTCAATATTTTGATTGATTGATTTATTTTATTTTTTTGCACCCTCAGATTCCAGATTTTCAGTAGTTGTATCTCGGCCCAATATTGACCTATCCTAACAAACCGAGCTTGATGTGCAAAAATGGCCTTTGGCGTGCATATGATACACAGTTTCCTCGTGCATATGATACGCATCTACCCCACAACCCTAATCCTACCCATCGCGTAGCATTTACACGACAAAGTCCAGTTTTGCGTATCAATACCACCAGTTTTAGTTTTTATTTGGCGTACTATTTATACGCATTTTCATGAGAAGGGGTTGAACAAACCATACATCAATGGAAAGCATATTTATTCAGCTTTCAGATGATATATAAATCTCAGTATATATATATATATATATATATATATATATATAAAAGACCCCTGTGTCTGGTTTTGTGCTCCAGGGTCACATACATGAAACAGTGATTTGCCACAGTGAACATGTAAATGGAAATACATCCACAAAAAGGTTTTCAAATTAATTTATTATAGTTTTTGTGATAGAATTTGTTATTTTTTATTTTCTTCAAGGTTAACATATATTCATATACACAAAACAAAAAAGATAGTATAAACTCATTAAATGTACACGCTCCTTCTTAGCAGTGCAGGAGAGAATTCAGGAGATTCTCTTCTTTTCAAACACTTTTCTCACAGATACGTCCTTCGTCTGACTACAGCTATTAGAGAAATTATTCCATCTGTGAACCAGTATGAGAAACTCTCACACACACACACACACGCACGCACACACACACACACACACACGCACGCACACACACACGCACGCACACACACCCAGAGAGGGAGAGAGAGAGAGAGAGAGAGAGAGAGAGAGAGAGAGTGGAAGTGATTGGAGGAGAGTGTTCACACTGCAGCGCATATGAAATCAGATCACAGGGGAAGTTAAACTGGTTTGATTAAAGGAACAAAACCCCATACAGTGCGTCAATAATACTGACAAACATGACAGAATGCGTCATATGCAAGATTACACATTATGATGAGAAGAATTGTTAACTTCACCCCAAAATATAACGAAATAAAAACATCTTCAATATCTTAAAGCAGAACACACTGAATAAGTTACGCTTAAAGAAATCATAAAATGCAGTGCAGATATGAACAGTTTGACAGCACAGGAGATGATTATTTCCTGAAGGATCGTGTGTTTGACCCTCAAACAGCTGATGAACGCTCAGTCAGGTATATATGCACACGTGTTTACTATCAGGTGTTGTAAGTGTGTGTCCATATGCCACATCATGATTAACGTCATCATTTCCTGTGATTTGTGGTGACACCTGCTCTTTCGTTCGTTCTTTCGTTCCGTATAAAACCTTCTATTTTATATAAGCGTTCGTGTTCATCCGTTTATCACAAAACAAACGGTACGAGCTGCGAGCAAAGCTCCCTGATAAATGAGAGGACACCGTTCACAGGTGTCACAAGAAAAACGCCAGATTAAGACCAGAATCAAACTTTACGCAAGAATCCATTTACTGCGCATGCGCGCTGCGTTCTCAGCCGCCAGTGGCGGGTCAGTTTTCTGTTGTGTCATGGGGGAGCAAGAGTTTAAAGGCTGGGATACATTACAGGATATTTGTACAGATTTTCGCCTCGATTTGAAGTCGGTATAAGTCGATGCGAGTTGCCGAACATCAGTCAGTCGTAAGAAAATCACGTACGGTGAGTACAGACTCCATTATTATTATTTTTTTTACCTTCAGACTTTTATTCCATCCAGTCAGAATATATCAAAGGTGATATTATTTGAATAAATATTGTTGAGGCAATTTTAAAACACATTTTGTTTTAATTTGTTATGCATCTCCTACCAACTGCACGAGTTTGTTATTCTTGAAACTCTCAAGTCTTTTAGTGTGTGATCTTTGGTCCTTTAGTGATGCCCATTTTTGTCTAAAACTATTTATAAATTGGCAAGTAATGGGGGCAGGATCTGGAAAAGTCCTTGAGCCGGGATTCAAACTCGGGACACCTGAAACACCATGTCCTAACTACACACGCCGCAACATTACAAAAGTGATCTTTTCCATGTTAATCAGAGTTTCTGTCCTAACTAGCCACAACAGCGACATGCACATTTTTTTTGCCCTCATAATGTTTAATGGAAAAGTCTTAACTGACTAGTGATGTCTGCAGGATTCCTCCAATCATTTAGTGCTCTTAAACCCCGCCCCTGTAAACGCTCATCTGCATACACTCATGAATGCCACGCCCACATACAAATAACCAATGTACAGCACCCAGTTCTGCTCTATATTTGTTCTTTTCCTGATAATTTGTACACTTGTATGTACGTCAAAATATAGAATAACCAGCTGAAACTCTCAAATCTCAATAGCACAAGAACATGTGTGTTTGCATACTGCGTGTTTCTGGCCAAGAAGCTTCACGAGTGACTTTCACTATCATGTTTAAGATGAATAATATGGTGCAAGAGGACGGATGGAGGGATGATGTGGAGGAGAAAGACGTTTAGGTCTTTCATACCGAGTCAGAGAAGAATTTCTCTTCCCTCTGAAAGACCGAGCTTCCCTTTTCAACACAGAAACAGGAGAGTAATAAATAAGATAAATAATGTAAACAGCAACAACATTTACAACAGCAAACAACACAAAGCAAAAAAGACAATAAGTCCAAAACAGTGAATGCTTGTTAACAGAGAGAGAGAGAGAGAGAGAGTCTGTGAGCTCCTGATCTACAGCAAAACCATCATTAAATCTCCTCTGAGCACCTGCTGTCACACAGGTTCAAATCAAATCAAATGCTCTTCTGAACTAAATGTGGCACGACGGTTATGGAAGGACGGATCTCATCCTGCGGATGTGAACTCAGATATGAGTTTGGCTCTCCTGTCTGTAAAATATGATGCCAACTCAAGAGGTCATTCATAAGGCCATTAATACAGATATTCCTGCACCTGTAGGCTGCTTGATATGCAGATATCACTGATTGTGATTCAGTAAGAATGAAACTCATTAATGCTGGCGTTTCAGGATAAGAATTCAATCGCCTCACCAGAGGTCACTGGAATAAAAGCTCAACATTCCGACTCTATTCCCATGTGGAATTCACACAGATCTGGAGATGCCATCTCTCATTTACTGTGCACACGAAGGTCAGGAGTGCACTGCAATCACAGTGGCATGAAGCACATCTGAGACCCTGGCGGATGAACACTATAAACGCTTGTGCACCTGTCTCTCTCTGCTGAGATCCGTTATGTCTTCAGACATCTAACGCTGTCTCTATCTTTAGCCTGTTTATAATGTGCTGCTGTTGGGACACAGAACAGCAGTCGGCGGCACGAACAGACCACATGGATGTGTGTAGTGTCACAGCCGAATTACCTTTTACCAGTGAGTAATCAGTGAAGTCATTTGCAAGCATAAATTCATGACCTTTGACTACTGCTGATATATATTTCACCATGGCAGTATTTTAATTACCAGGCGCACAGATATTTCCTATATCTGGAGACCTGTTTTTAGCAGCATGTCTGACAGAGAGATAATGTTCTCCGGAAGTGATTCCATGTTTACTGGAGTTTGTTTATGGCTGATCATTTTGGGGATTAAAGTCAACATGAAATGACATTCACAACCCATATGTGACCCTGCAGCACAAAAGCAGTCATGAGTAACACAGGTATATCTGTAGCAATAGCCAACAATACATTGTATGGATCAAAATTATACATTTCTCTTTTATGACAAAAATCATCAGGATATTAAGATCATGTTCCATGAAGATATTTTCTCATTTTTCTACTGTAAATATATCAAAACTTCATTTTTGATTAGTAATATGCATTGCTAAGAACTTCATTTGAACAACTTTAAAGGAGATTTTCTCAATATTTAGATTTTTTTGCTCCCTCAGATTCCAGATTTTCAAATAGTTGTATCTCAGACAAATATTGTCCTATCATAACAAACCATACATCAATGGAAAGCTTGTTTAGTCAGACTTCAGATGATGTAGAAATCTCAATTTCATAAAATTGACTGGTTTTGTGGTCCAGGGTCACAATTTACTTGTATTTCTGGAATGAAAACCACTGTGTAAATGTAATTCTCCACGGATCTCTAATGTGATCAGATGGATTCACAGCTCTGAGAATTTCAGGGAATTTCTAGAACTGGATTTCATAAGAAACTGTTTCCTGCTCTGACTTAAAATTAAAACACGAGAGAGCCAAGACCAGCAAACACTACATGGCTCTGTTCCAAAACACAGTGAGCTGCATTGCTGATTAAGCATGATGCAACTACAACAAAAATACACATTAAACTGTTTATATCAATGCTTTTCTGTATTGAATACATTGCATTTATAATCAAGTATTTGTCCGCCATCATGGATGTATTTTTTTTGTTTTGTTTAGTAGATTGTCGCAACGCATTCTAAGATCATGCTTTCTCTGAAACAAATGAATTAGAATTTTAAATTTGTATCTTAGAAGGCAGCACATGATTTGAAACAACCTTTGTGTAGGAATGCAGCTGTGATGCCTTAAAGTGCTGTATACGTAGGCATCTCACTAGTTTGGAACAGAGCCTCTGACTTATTTTTATCTGGCGTCTCCCCATTCTTGTGCACAGTAAGAGTGGTTAGACTAAATATCTGACTTGAAAACAGCTCTTTTCCCAGCTTTAAGATGTTTTCCACAAGGATTTCTCAAACAGGAAGCTCATTTGTGTTATCCGAGCTGACCTCTCTCGCTCGGCACAATCTCACATTTCAGCTCCATCAGAACCCAGCAGAGCTCAAACAAAGCTCTGTTTCTCTCGAATGGCCTCTTTCTTTCTCTCTCTAGTCCACAAACTCATTCAGAACAGCTCACAATGATACACAAAGATATTTTTCTGACCGAGGAAAAAGACGTTTGAGTTCGGAGGAATTTACAAGCTGTCAACAAACCCAAAAATGCTTATTTTGATTCTGAATTGCAAGCAAGAAAGTCTGTGCACCAATGAAATTCAGTCTGATCGCACACACACACACACACACACACACACACACTCTCTCACACACACACAGTCTTGTACAGTGAACACAGGAGGCGTCTATTGCAGTCTCTCAAAGAACGCTGGAAATCATTGATGTAAACATCAACCAAAACAGAAAGGTTTGCTGTTGGTCTCTGCAAGGCCTGCATTCACATATTGGACGGTGTTGGATGTTGGGACCAATGAGAGAGCGAGAGGAAAGAAAGAAACAGGACGGTGTTCTCTTCTCTCCCTCTCTGTTCCCCTTCCTTACGGTCTTCAATCAAACCATCTTTGGCCCTCATTCTGCTCTATGCACCTCCTAGGTAGGACTGCTTGGCGTAAGGGTTCTCCAACAAGTAGCGGTATTGATCGTAATGATCCAACATGTATTTGGGGGCATACATGTGCTCCTTAGGGTCCGATGGAGGGTACTCTTGCACGGAGCCGTCGAACCAGCCCCCGGTTCGAATCAGCTCCTTTATGTAGTTGAGATCGCGCTTGTCCTCGTAGTCACCCCAGCGAGGAAAGTCCCCGTTCTGGGCCGAAATGAGTTTGAAGTGAATTCCCTCTGGCGTGAAACACCAGGAGCAGTGCCAGCCTGCGAAATGGAACGGACTTCCAATCGACCACTGCACCAAGATGTGTCCGGTGTCGTTCTCGTACTTCCGGAATCCCGGCATGGTGTAGTACTCCCGCCGCCGGAGCCGAATCCCATCGTTGTCGTAGACGTCCCTCAGCATCCCGACAGTGCACCCCGACACCACCTCGAGGGAGCCCAGCTGCTTCCAGAAAAATCCATACAGGGACTTCCGCATGTGGATGGCAAAAGGCTCCGTCCAACCATCGAAAAGCTTAAGGAAAAGGACTCCCTCCTGAGCCGGAATTTCGTCAGCATCGTTGATGAGAAAAACATCGTCAGGCCGCGAGCCCACGAGCCGCGCCATGCCGTCGCGAGTCAGGAATGTGCGCAGATAGTCGTCGGCGATCCATCCATCTTGTCGGCCGCCCTCTGGGAAATGGTCAAGGAAAACGTAGAGGATCTTGTGGCGCACATAATCGTACGTTCCGTTGAGCAGCAGATTCAGGAACCTCAGCGGACGCCTCTCTCCGTACGCCGTGAAGTTGGACTCGCACACGAGGAAGAGATCCACGGCCCGGAGGAGCTCGCGGAAGCGCACGTGCAACAAGTCAAACTCGTGGTTCACGTTTATGGCGTTTATGACGCGTCGAGGCGTCTCACGGGGGGTCAGTCTCTCTTTCGTGGGCAGATTGGAGTGGTACACCATAGTGGGCACTCCGCAGTAAGGACCGTGCCAGCCCGGCCGGCAAACGCACTTCACCAGACGCTTGCCGCGCTTGGCCTTCCCTCGAGAGGCTCCGGACTCCTCCACTGATTTCGCTGGAGTCTTCGAGTCATCAGGCTTCTGCAGTATTCTCCGCTGGCTGAGGCCAGCTACGCTGGGTCTCGCTTTCAACGTCTCGTCTTTAGGCGGTGCCACCTCCGTCCCCTGACGGAAGCACAGAGCGCCTGCTTTGGTGCGGATGAAATAAGGGGAGCGGTCATCCTGGAGGACGTGGGTGCGGCGGTGCAGGTTGCCCAGGGATTCCAGCGGGTCTGGAGTCGAGGCGTGACGTGGCTGAAGCTTGTTCACCGCGACTCTGATCGCAGCGTCTCTCTGTGGGTCGGGCTTCTGGTTGGTCGGGCTGCTGGGCTGCCAGGCGATCAAACCTCCCTTATGGACCTGATTATTGAAAAACAAGCCCCATGAGAAGACAGCAGAATCTCGACACAAGTTTCACTGACTCTTCGGCTGATGAGACATGGGGCAACTTTTTGAGCAATGTTGCCGGTCAACATTAACATCAACAGGCAACCAGGTGAGACACACGGCCAACGACCAATCTAAAATATCCAGATAGAAATTTGTTACCCATTCTCAATGGGAAAGTGCCCAAGCAACAGTGCTCAAAAAAAATTGCCCGGCAAAATTGCTCAAAAAGTTGCACCGTGTATCATCTGCCTTAAGGCTAAACGAATGACACAAATCATAATTCATTTGATTAAAGCGGGCCATGTTCTAGTTCTAGTAGTGAATCCACTACATTCTACATTTTTAAGTAGAACGCACAGCATCAAGAAAATCCACTTTTATTTTCATATGCCAAAGCAAACAAAAGTGTGCAACTGACTGCTTAAAACTTGCTCATTATGAACAATTCTCATGAAAAACTTGAGACACAATGGGAGTGTAATGCTGTAATCAACACATTAACAATCAATTGTGGAAGCAGTAATCATAATCTTGAATATTTATTAGCCCCACAGATTGTTTAAATACCTGGACCACTCGAAAATTCAAAATGATATTATGTGTATAATAATTTTATGCATTATATTATGTATTAGGGGTGGGGGAAAAAAACGATTCACAAAGGGATTGTGATTCAGTCTTTTAGCGATTTGCATCGATTCACAAATTTCAAAAATAATTTTTTTAGTTAATATAATAATAATAATAATAATAATAATAACAACAACATGATGTCAGAACAAAAAAAGGCGGAACTCAACTGTGAGAGTGTTTTCGGAAAGGCACGGAAAATGAATAACGTGTTCTACGGAGCCACTAGCTGTTGCCTGTTACATTTCAGTACAAAAAAGTTAACTTACCACATAAACAGAGTAAGGAGAAATGACTGATAGGGACGATGGCAAATGATTTGCAGATCCTGAGTGCCACTGACAAACATCTAATCTTAATTCAAGTTTAGATCAACATTGATCTGTTTGTTTGGGTGACCCCACATGTCAACTTTTGACTTAACCTAGCCAATCGGATAAGTTGGGGACGGGACTATCTGTCTGACTGACCAGTGACAGATGGGGGAGTGTTTGTTTGGTGCAGAAATCACACACGACTTCACAGAAGAGCAGCACTGGTACCTCTGTAGTTCCTGAGCTCCTGCGCTGTGGATCTTCAGGTCTCTTCCATGGCTGAGGTGCTTCAGGTTCTTGTCCGGAGTCGAGCTCCAGGCCTCCTCCAGCCCGGGGCTTGCTGTCCGACAGCCTGTGGACCAGCGGTGGCCCTTCCTCTGGAGACGCGCTGGACAGCGGGGTGGTGCCCTCCTTCCAGAAGAAACCAGTGACCATGATGAAGGATTTGATGTTAGGGTAAGGTGCAGACAACTCCCTCAGAAGGGACACGTAGTGGAGAGCCTTGTAGTAATGCAGGAAGGAAATGACACACAGTCCCACAGTGCAAATCAAGAAAACCCTGTGACGTCTCATCTTCATCCTGAGAAACAGAGAGAGAAACAGAGTTCAGAGAGATTTAGATTTGGAAAAGATGTAGTGTGTAAAATGAGTATTGATGAACAATTCATATTCGAGTGCTAAATTCAGTGTGATGTTACCTATGTTTCCATCACCCTGTTTTTATGCGCATTTTGAAGTATCGCATCAGAAACGAGTGATTTAAACGCCAAATTTCAGGAAAAAAAATTCCTTAATTCACAAAAATGTTTTTATGCTCGCTTGAGGTTGCAAAACCTGACCCTAACCCTAACCAGTGGACCGATCCCGTTGCACAGCATCTGAAATGTTATAGGCCTAGTCATTCTAAAATGCCCGAGCCGAGTCTGTCAAAATATTTCTTCCAGAACTGTCTTACACGACTTCTTTCACAAACAGCAGACATCTGCTTTTGAAAGCAATGACCACATTTATTTTGTTTATAATACATTGTATGGGTCAAAATTATCGATTTTTCTTTTATGCCAAAAATCATTAGGATATTAAGATCATGTTCCATGAAGATATTTTGTACATTTTCTACTGTATTTCAAAACGCATTTTCTGATTAGTAATATGCATTGCTAAGAACTTCATTTGAACAACTTTAAAGATGATTTTCTCAATATTTAGATTTTTTTGCTCCTTCAGATTCCAGATTTTCAAATAGTTGTATCTCAGCCAAATATTGTCCTATCATAACAAACCATACATCAATGGAAAGATTATTTTTTTCAGCTTTCAGATGATGCATACATCCCAATTAAAAAAAATTACCCTTATTGCTAGATTTGTAGTCCAGGATCACATATAGGGGAACAAATTGGTTATCAGAGTGCTTCCCAAGACATCTTAAGTTTATTTGGAGTGCATAATAACTGCATCAGAAATATTAAAGTGCATTTTGTGGCATTTTCCACACTGGAACACAGTATGTGATTGTAATGTAAAGTGCTCAGTGATCATGATTAGATGATTAGATTGTCCAAAATGCAGCAGCTAGAGTTCTTACTAGAACCAGGAAGTATGACCACATTAGCCCGGTTCTGTCAACACTGCACTGGCTCCTTATTAAACATCATAAACATTTTAAGATCTTGCTAATTACCTATAAAGCCCTGAATGGTTTGGCACCTCAGTATTTGAGTGAGCTCTTATCGCATTATAGTCCTCCACGTCTGCTGTGATCTCAAAACTCTGGCCATTTGATAATACCTAGAATATCAAAATCCACTGCAGGCGGGAGATCGTTTTCCTATTTAGCTCCCAAACTCTGGAACAATCACCTAACACTGTTCGGGAAGCAGACACACTCTGTCAGTTTAAATCTAGATTAAAGACCCATCTCTTTAACCTGGCTTACACATAATACACTGTCACATTTCTATAATTCAAATCCGTTAAAGGATTGTTAGGCTGCATTAATTAGGTCAACCGGAACCGGGAACACGTCCCAAAACACCTGATGTATTTGTTACATTGTTAGAAGAATGGCATCTACGCTAATATTAGTCTGTTTCTTTCTTATACCAAGGTCACCGTAGCCACCCAGATCCAGACTGTATCCAGATCAGATGGTGGATCAGCACCTAGAGATGACCTCTACAGCAGGACACCTAGATGAGCCCAGAGACTGATCCCCAGTGAAGACCTCGTCTCTTAGACGGCCATCGGGACAAGACCACAGGAACCAGATGAGTCCTCTGCACAATCT
Organism: Barbus barbus; assembly: GCF_936440315.1. Lineage (NCBI taxonomy): Eukaryota > Metazoa > Chordata > Actinopteri > Cypriniformes > Cyprinidae > Barbus > Barbus barbus. Next base: position 525,986 of record NC_136741.1, read on the forward strand.
GACTCTGCTGCAGTTGGAATTGAACTGCTGGTTCATCTGGCCAGAGGAGAACTGCCCCCCCCCCCCAGAGACACTTCTACTTACGCTTCATTTTGTGTTTTGCTGCTTTCTGAAATGCAAGTACGTCGTGTTGCATTCTCAGCGCTCGCTGCCGCAGCATTTGAGCAGTGCATGTGATGTACAATGGTGTTTGAGCAAGTATGCATCCTGTGAAACACCTTCTGATTCTGTGCCGCATGAACTGAGAAACTCCTGTTAGACTCCAAAGCAAATAAACAGATTTGAGTGGAGTGGAGCAGAGACATGTCGTACAGGAAGGGGCCAGATTAGCAAAGCAGCTGTTATATACCCAGCTAACCGAGTTAGCGAGAGGAACAGAGCAGCGACATGATTGGACAATCAGGTGAGACGCAGGAAACACTCTCCATGACATCATGCGGCAGTGGGCGGCAATGCGGGGTTCGCAAGACACAAATAAACTGACGCATTATTAGGGGAAGAGGAATAAAAAGAGCAACAACCGGCAGCCAAATTGGATTTAACACAATCAAACTCCTACACACACATACAGAGTCAAATACATTCACTCTGTGACTTTTCTCACTTCACAGCATTTCAAACTAATCCAAGTGCAGCCTGGTTTTTCATTTTGTGATGGTTATGGTAGATTTGGGTGGAACCGTGCATTTAGACGGGATGGTTATCACACTCACATACAGAAACGACATGAAACAGAATTCAAGGCTCTTCAGATGCATTTTTTAAAAGTTGAAATAGTTTTAACATGAAATTGCATCCTAAAAACACCCACAATCAGAGATACTCATGTGATGCACATCTAGACATGCTTTACACATTTGGTTGTCAGTTTGTGTGTCGATGGCTGTACAACACACAGTTCATGGTTTGTTCTTTTCTCCAGATTTTCATTTTATGCAAATTATAGCACTAATACGAATAACTAATAACGAAAGAGTTAAACTGGCTAAATAAATATTTTGGTGCTACACTTCCTCATTTCAACTAATGCCAAGGAAGGATGCCAAATAGTGCAGAATCTCTGGTCAGCCTCCTGAAGGCCCGTTCATGTTTGTTTCATGTCTGCAGAAGCTCTTTGACCAAACACTATCATTAAATAAAGATTTGACCTGACAATGTGTGGAACATTAAAGATAAAACATCTACAGTCACATGATCCCAGCAGATCTGCTGAGTCACATCTGACACCTTAGAGAGCAGTTGTGTCAGATTACACACACACACACACAATCACACACACACACACACACATGTTGGTTTTTGTGGTTTATGGGGACTCTCCATAGGCGTAATGGTTTTTATACTGAACAAACTGTGTGTGCTATTGCCCTACACCAACCCTACACCTAAACTTAGCCCTCACAGGAGACTTTGTGCATTTTTAGATTTTCAAAAAAACACCATTTAGTATGTTTTTTAAGCCTTTTGAATTACGGGGACATAGGCAGTGTCCTCATAAACCACCTTCATATTGTAATACCTCTGTCATACCCATGTCATTATACACATTTGTGTCCTCATAAACCACATAAACATGCACACGCATCTCTTGTGTGGAGTAAATCAGCTCATGTCTGTCTGCGTCCGTTTCTCTCTGTCTCTGATACAATTTTTCCACAAGAGGAAACAACAGGTTGAGGTCACATCAGGACACTCACTGACTCGCCTTCAAGGGACCAAGTTAGTCTCAGATCTACAGCACACACACACACACACACACACACACACACACACACACACACACACACACAGATCCTGTAGCAGGAATCAATCTTCACACTGCAGCTCGCTCCGGTTCAGTCCAGTCCGGATGCTGTGATCCAGCTACAGCAGTGCGTTTCTTTTCTTTATGAGCTTGTGTTCTTGAAGTCCAACACAATACAGGCATGTTCATGGACATCAGCAAACATCTGCTCAGATATAAACACACAGACACTCGAGAGCTCCACAAACATTATAAGAACTTATGTGAGTCAGGCAGATATCTGGCATAAAAACACTAAACCACTGTGACCTTACAAAACCACAACATTTGCAATCTTAAAATACATTTTGGGTGACTGTAAAATCTAGTTTTTAAAAATATATTCATGAAGAAAATACATCTTTATAAATGGCCAAAATTTATAGAGTAGGTAAACTTATCAAAAATACATTTTTGTATAATTATGTCTTATCTAACTATCTATATAAATAAATATGTATCTATATCTATGTATCTATGTCAGTTTTTTTGTTTGTTTTATTTTGATTTGAGAACGTGGCTTTCTGTGATACGCCGTGATATTTCAGATACCAGTAACAGAGGGAAATTAAAACAGCATCTATTCATATAAACGTGTAATTCAGTACAGAAATATCAACACACGCACACTCACACTCACTCACTCACTCACTCACTCACACACACACACACACACACACACACTCACTCACACACTCACACACACACACTCACTCACACACACACACACACTCACTCACACACACACTCACTCACACACACACACACTCACACACACACACACACACACACACTCACACACACACACACATTAAATTTCTTAATATTCTTACTACGATCTTCTACATTCAGATCACACATTTCCGTTCTGAACAACACGAATGAAACACGATCTGCCATGAAGCTTTCATTTCCCGTCATGAGAGTCTGTGTGAGGAAACACAACACATTCACACTCAGTGTGTGTGTGTGTGTGTGTGTGTTTGTGAGAGCGTAAGAGTGTGTGCGTGTGTGTGTGAGTGAGTAAGAGAGTGTGTGTGTGTGTGAGTAAGAGAGAGAGTGTGTGTGTGTGTGTGTGAGAGAGAGTGTGTGTGTGAGAGAGAGAGAGTGTGTGTGTGTGTGTGAGTGAGAGAGTTAAGAGAGTGTGTGTGTGTGCAAGAGTAAGAGAGAGTGTGTGTGTGTGTGTGTGTGAGAGAGTAAGAGAGTGTGTGTGTGTGTGTGTGTGTGTGTGAGAGAGAGAGAGAGAGAGAGTAAGAGAGAGTGTGTGTGTGTGTGTGTGTGTGAGAGAGAGAGTAAGACTGTGTGTGTGTGTGTGTGTGTGTGTTCAGGTAATTCAGTGGACGTGTGTGTCAGAAAGTACTGTGTTGGACACACTCCCAAACAGGATCTGTTACCAAGCACTGAACTAATCGACTGATTAAACTCCATGAATTTTGGATAAGAGAACAGAATTCCTCAGAGACACAACCGGATGATACAACACCCCTCCACCCACACTCACACACACACTCGCAGTGAATCAAACACCTGTTTTCTGCATTTACTCACAGTCGGCGTGTGTGAAGCATCGCTCTGTATCTGGAGGACGTCAAAGGAAACGAAAGAAAACTGAAGCTGAAGGTCTTGTTAATGAGCTGAAAGCATTAGAACCAGCAACAACTCTGACAAACAACGAATATGGCACACCTCCTGTGTGTGTAACCATCGACACAAGAACACATACAAATCATAGTCAGCCTTACATTCCCTGACCAGCATGTCACTGTCAGTGTACACATTTTGCATGCTATGAATTTGCATTTTCTAAACAATGTGTTTGTGATGCAAAACTCATCAGCATGCTGTTCTGTGTATTCTGAGAGGGATTAAGTGTTGCACTTGGTTGCTAGGGTGTTCTGGGTGGTTGCTAAGTGTCAGTGATCTTCTGGTCTGTAGATGTGCATCATTCATTGTGTGTCTGTGGGGTTTTTATGAGATCACAGTATCAGCACACACTCCTCACAGACTACCAGCTCTGATCTCCAGACAGCGTCTGTGACCCGTGTGTGTGTGTGCGTGCGTGTGTGTGTGTTCGTCTGGCAGAGTGAAGCACTCCACAGTATCCCGCTGCGTTACATATGTCACCATGGAAACGTACGTCACACGTCATGTCTTGGACAGTGTGTGTGTGTGTGTGTGCAGCACAATAGAGCTCATTCTCCAGCCTCTCTGTATCTGCTCGGTCCACACAAACACTGGTTGTGTGTGAATGTGGGCGAGGAGCAAACACTCACATCACAGATTCCACAGAAATCAAATCAAGCTTATTTTAGGAGCATTACAATTTTTCTGCATTGAGACATTATTTTCATGACAATTGAACACATTTTACCCCTAAACCGTCATGACTGCATTGACCCTGGACGTTTTGTTTGTGCTTCTAATTATTCTCAACAGTGATTTTCATTAAATTCTCATCATTATAACAGTGATTTGCTTATTTAAATTCACATAGATTAAAGTCATTAAAACAAACACTGTTAGTGGGTGTTTCTAAATACAGACACTTTACTAAATTAAACTCTTTTCCAACAGACTTCCACTCGTTGGAACGGGATCATCACTTCTCAGATGATCTGCTGTGTTTGATAACTCTCTATAAATGAGATTTGAAACATTTGGAATAAAACAAACTCTTTTGCAGGACAAAACTGCTTGACTGGAAATGATAAACTATATATATTCTGCGCAATATTCACGTTGATCCCATCACACATTTATCTTTTAATTTCACTGCCTCTTTCCCAACTAACGGGGAATGTTCTCACAACATTTGCTAATGTTTTTGAAAAGTTAAATGTAACCGTAACTCATACAAATGTTAGGACAAAACACTCCTAAAGTAATGTTTATGAAATTTTCTTATAACTTTATTAATATTTCAAACGCATTCACACAACGCTGAGAGAAATGTTCTGAGATCAATATTCTCTGAATGTCCTTGTGATTTTATTTGGGCTTCATGAACGCTCTAAAAACATTTTTGTAACGTTATAATCACGACAGGGAGAAACATAGAAACAACATATAAAAACGTTTTTATAACCTAAATTTGTTAGCTGGGTTGTTACACATTTACATTAACTTAGTGATGAAACCTTGTTAAAGAGGTCATGAACTGAGAAACCAGAATTCCCTTGATCTTGTGACAGATTAAGAGGTCACTGTACTATAAACATCCTGTAAGTTTCAGAACTCATATGATGTATATTCTACTCTATGATGTAATAATGTGGATAAGCTCCGCCTCCACAGAAGATGATCAATGCTTGCTTCTACATCACTGCCTGTTAAGCCCCGCCCACCGATTCACGCACATAGTGTTTAAGAGAGAGCCGAACACGCAGTTCTACACAGAAACCTCACGATTAACTTACTCCAAAGAGAACAAGACGCTGTGCGGTGCCAAGTTGTGGCGAAGACAATGTTTTTGTCGCCTTTGTTCTGATCCCAACAAAAGAGTGAATGAACTTTATTTTTAATGAAGATCCAGACTGCGTCAGTAAGAACTCGGTCCTTTCTTCACTTCTTTTTACCGCGGATTCATTTACAAACAAGACACAATTCGATGTGGGATTTTCAGAAAGATTGAAACTAAAAGACGAAGCTGTGTGATTATATTGGATCCGACGGTAATATCACAACAACTGTGTGTAACTGCTTTCATTACGTGATCACTATTGCTTTGTCTGTTAAACAGATTGTTTGATATGTTCTGAGTTATGTATTTTTGACCATCAGCATCCATCTGTGAGGAACATACACTGTCAATCATACACAGCTATCAGCCAATCACAGCAGGGGGCGTGTCCTTCCGAGTCTACAATCCTCCAGGCCTCTTCAAACAGAGCGTTCTGATGAGGGGGGTCAGAACAGCACAGAAAATAGACTATTACTTCTAAATTATGATGTTTTGTGATCTTGATAACATTATAAGTGGAGCTCAGAGAACAGTACAAAGTAAAAAACAAAGGCAGCTCATGACCTCTTTAAGGCCAAGTCAGAGCACACAGACCAACGCTATCAAACACATGAGAAACAGCAGAAGTAAGGATAAACGTGGATTTGTGTCGATCACAGTGAACACAACAAACACACACACACACCTGATATCAACCGCCAGACACTTCATCAAATATTTACAGGCCTGATTTCTAAACAAGTTTGCAACATTACATGAAGTTTACTAGTGCTGATATGAGAAATCTCTAGCAGTAAGTGTGAATGTGATAGTTCACCCAAAAATAAAAATTCTGTCATTAATTACTCTCCCTCATGTCGTTCCAAACCCGTAAGATCTTCGTTTATCTTCGGAACACAAATGAAGATATTTGTGATGAAATCCAAGAGCTCTCTGACCCTCCATAGACACCCTTCATTCTGATACTGAACTCAAGAACAGCTGGACAAATCCCACAGACGCTCACTGGAGGAGGAGCAGAACTGAGTCTACAGAGACTCTTGACACCTGACAGAGAGAAAGCACACGGATGAGACTGATCCCCTCGTCTTCCACTGCAGGAATCAGACAGATACACAGAGCTTGTGAACGCTGGAGCTGAGATGATTGCATCAACACCGTAATCACCAAACACACACGCGAGGCCAGCACAGATCAACACTGATTACAGTCTGGCTGTCTGTTTGTAGATGAGTTTTGCTCTGGTTGATGTCAGACAGTTTTAACTTGTCCACATTTACCCACCCAGGTGAAAAAAAGTGCGGTAAAATACACTTTATTTCTGTACTCTTCCATAATGTTCTTAAAGCGCTCTATTTACACACACTAATTTGTACTTAATATACTAAAAAGTATTCTTTACTACTTCTTAAGTTAATCTTGAGAACATCTAATTGTACTCAACTGTGCTATTTTGGGACACTGTGAAAATGAACTTAAATGTGCTTTTAACATGCTATCTCTGAAAAAAGAAAAAGTATTTATAATATCTTGCCCACATATTTTTTAGCTACAAAAATACGTGGGAATACATTACAAGAACATTTTTATATATATTTATTATATATTATTCTTATATTTTAAATAATTAATAAGTGTTATTTATATTTATGTTATTTAGAATATACATATTTTCTATGTATGATGAGTATATTTAAAAGTGTATGAAAGATGGTTTCAAGTGTACTATAAGTGGAGACTAAATACTTTTTTTTTTGTGTAAATAGAGCACTGTAAGTACATTATGGAAGTGTGCTGAAATAAAGTGTATTTTACTGCACGTTTTTTCACCTGGACAGCTAACGGAGAACATTCTCAGAACGTTCTGGAAGGTTCTCTCGAGTTATAAACAAACATTCCTGCAGTAACATTAACGGAACGTTTGTTCAGAGATCTCTGGTCTTCACTAATGTTCTCAAAACGTTAGCACAGAAACGTTATTCATACATCATTTGTAGAATGTTTTAGTTGGACGTTAATTTAACATTTTTTAAATGTTACATGTTGTTTCAAAGAACAGTCAAAAAGTAACATTCCCATAATATTTGCCAAATGATAAAACGGAACGTTCCCTTAATGTTTGTATAACCAAGAAAAAACATTTTACAAACAGGACATTTTGAACATTCAGAGCACATTTAGAAATAACCTTTTATAACTTAATGGGAGCCACAGCAAGTTCATAGAACATATCTCTGTCGGCTGAGTAAACGGCTCTAAAGAGGAGCACAATAAAGCCACACATGATTACAGTCAAGCTTCTCTTGCATGTACATCTCATATTATGTCCTAACAAGTCCTAACTCTGATAACTGACAGGAAACTCAGTTCTATTTCTGTCATAGCCCCGCCCACAGTCTGATCTGATTGGCCCACCACACTGAATGCATTCATATGTGCTGTTCTTGGCAGTCAAACACACACACACACACACACACACATCTCAGGCGGCTCTGGGACAGGAAGTGGTCATCAGAGAGGAGCGAGTGGAACGTTCCGTCAGGCGTCGCTCGGCTCGCACTCAGAGGTCAGAAACAGGTCAGCACCATTTTGGCTGCAGTAGGTGTGTTCAGGACGCAGCTGTAAGGAGACACCGACACACACACACACACACACACACACACTGAACACACACACTAGGGCTGCACGATTATCACAAAAATAATATTTGTCGATTATTCCCTTGAGATTGTAATTGCGATTATTAATAATGATTATTTTGAACAGATTTATGCCATTTTTTGAAGCTGCATGCCATATTTTTATATAAAATTTATATTTAAAAAAAGGCTGAAAAACACTCTTCCTGAACTTTTATTGCTTTTCTACAGCATTGAGCCTCAAATGTCAACTATACATTGGTTTGATTTCTTCTTTAAACAAAAAAAAAAGGTAAAATTATGCATGGTATTTCATTTACAATTAAACAGACGAAATTTCAAATTACAGTAACATATTACTGTATAATGAATATGATCAGGGCTCCAGACTAACATTGGAGAGCAGTGGCAGCAGCAGCTGGTTTAGTAACTGAACGTAATATTACAAGTTTTGTCTCTTAGAAATACACATTAGAACAGGAGCTGGAGATCAGAGTAACAGGAGCTGGAGTTGGGATGCAGATGTATATTTGACTACCATTGTGAAAACTGTAACCGCCTCATGTTTTATACATAAACAAAAGTACAGCGCCTCATTACCATGGTAAAAAACTATATGGTTTCTATGGTGTTTGCATTGAAGAACAGTAGCCTAAAGACATTCAGTCAATTACAAATCCACATCAACTGATAGAATAATTAACTAAATAATGTCATTATATTCCATTACTCCTTTAACATATTTAGTATATTAATAATATAATAATACTCAATATGAATATCCTACTCTTCTGCCACCGTACCATTGTTACGTTAGTGTTAACTGCATCGTTGTTGCACTGTTCCTGCATCAGTGTTGATGAGAATAACAGCTCCCATCCCATTTATTTGGCTTTAAACTAGTTTAAATGAAAGAGACGTGATTTGTTCTGGAGAACTCTGGGCTGAACTCGAGTGCTTCTTACTGGATTTCACAGCGTTGTTTAGCGCTTGATCGCGAGTGCAGGGTCTCTGTAATAAACGCATTCGCTCTAAGCTTTGTCTTCTTTTGAGGCGAGCGGATATAAGGTCAGTGTGGCGCACAGTTCAAACGCTATATTGTTCCGCTTTTGACACGTTTGGCGTTTAACATATCTGTCATGCACAACAGTGACAACGACTATCAGTTAGACAAAAATGCATTTTATCCAGTGTGTTTGAGTTTGTTAAACCCCGCGCTGCAAACACCTCTTAAGCACACAGAATAATGCAAGTGGGCATTTTTAATTGTTTATTTATTTTTGTAATCGCAGCTTTGAACGATTATGTAATCGTGAATGTAATCACGATTAGAAATTTGATTAATTGTGCAGGCCTAACACACACACACACACTGAACACACACAGAAACCTGGCTCAAACCAGATGAATACATTACTTTAAACGAGTCTACCCCCCAAGATTACAGTCACAAACATGAACCGCATCCAAAAGGTAAAGGGGGAGGTGTTGCCACAATTTATAGCAATATTCTCAGTATTTCTCAGAGGGCAGGCTTTAAGTATAATTTGTTCGAAGTAATGGTGCTTCATATAAAGTTATCCAAAGAAACACGTGTTAGTGATAAATCCCCTGTGATGTTTGTACTGGCTACTGTATACAGGCCACCAGGGCACCACACAGACTTTATTAAAGAATTTGCTGATTTTCTGTCTGAGTTAGTACTGGCTGCAGATAAAGTCCTAATTGCTGGTGATTTTAATATCCATGTCGATAATGAAAAAGATGCATTAGGATCAGCATTCATAGACATTCTAAACTCCATTGGTGTTGAACAACAATTTCCAGACCTACTCATTGTAGAAATCATACTCTAGATTTAATACTGTCATATGGAATTGATGTTAGTAGTGTTGAAATATTGCAGCAAAGCGATGATATCTCAGATCATTATCTAGTTTCGTGTAAATTCCATATAGCTAAAGCTGTAAAGCCAACTCCTTGTTACAAATATGGTAGAACCATCACTTCTACCACAAAAGACTACTTTATAAATAATCTTCCTGATTTATCTCAATTCCTCAGCATATCCAACAGCTCAGAACAACTTGATGATGTAACAGAAACTATGGACTCTCACTTTTCTAGCACTTTAGATACAGTTGCTCCTTTATGCTTAAGGAAGATTAAGGAAAACAGACTCCGTGGTATAATGAGCACACTCGGGCCCTAAAGAGAGCAGCCCGGAAAATGGAGCGCAGCTGGAGGAAAACTAAATTAGAGGTATTTCGTATTGCTTGGCAGGAAAGTACCCTATCCTACAGAAAAGCATTAAAAACTGCTAGATCTGATTACTTTACGTCTCTTTTAGAAGAAAACAAGCATAACCCCAAGTATTTATTTAATACAGTGGCTAAATTAACAAAACATATAACATCAGCAGGTGCAGACATCACCCAGCAGCACAGTAGTAATGACTTTATGAACTACTTTACTTCCAAGATCGAAACTATTAGAGATAAAATTGTAACCATGCAGCTGTCAGCTACAGTATCCCATCAGATAGTGCACTATAGATCCTCTGAGGAACAGTTCCACTCATTCCCTTCTATTGGAAATGAAGAACTGTATAAACTTGTTAAATCATCTAAACCAACAACCTGTATTTTAGACCCTGTTCCATCTAAACTACTAAAAGAGGTGCTTCCAGAAGTAATAGATCCTCTTCTGAATATTATTAACTCATCACTGTCATTAGGATATGTCCCAAAAACCTTCAAACTGGCTGTTATTAAGCCTCTCATTAAAAAAACACAACTTGACCCCAAAGATTTAGTTAATTATAGACTGATCTCAAATCTCCCTTTTCTGTCAAAGATATTAGAAAAGGTAATATCATCACAACTATGTTCCTTCTTAGAGAAACATGATATATGTGAGGATTTATTTCCCGTCTAAATACTGTAAAGCTGCTATAAAGCACCCTTTATATTCTTTATATCAAGCCCATGTAAAGCTGCTTTGACACAATTTACATTGTTAAAAGCGCTACACAAATAATATTGACTTGACTTGACACACACACACACACACAGAACACACACACACTGAACACACACACACACAGAACACACACACACTGAACACACACACACAGACCACACACACACTGAACACACACACACACAGAACACACACACACAGAACACACACACACTGAACACACACACACACACACACAGAACACACACACACACACACACTGAACACACACACACACACTGAACACACACACAGAACACACACACACACTGAACACACACACACACACACACACAGAACACACACACAGAACACACACACACACACACACACACACACACACACACACACACACACACACACACACACACACACACACAGAACACACACACACACAGAACACACACACACACACACACATACACAGAACACACACACACACAGAACACACACACACACTGCTGCTTCTCAACATCTACACACTGCCTCAAATACAACAATTAAACCATTCTGGACCAAATCGTCAAGGACAGCTGCATCGTCTATATCAAATGCAATTCAGCGAAACACAACTTTGTTTATCACCATTTGAGATTTTCTCTTTGTGTACTGGAAACATATGTTTATTTAAATTAATTTACTAATCTGAAGCAACACAGCTGCTGAATATTTTATCACAATTTCATTGTGTTCAGTAAATATGTAACACTGAAGTTTACTGAATTCACTTGTGTTGGAATAAACATGAAAATTATGCCATCATTTAGAATAGAAAGTATTCTGACGAATGTTGGTAACCAAACAGTTGCTGGTAGACATTGACTTTTATAGTATTTTTTTCTATATTATGTTAATCAATGGCTACCAGCAACTGTTTGGTACCAACATTCTTCAGAATAGCTTCTATGTTCAACAGAAGAAAGAAACTCGTACGGGTTTGGAACGAGAGTTCATTTAAGTGGATTTTAAGTCAAATTTAATGTATTAATCGCATTTATAATTTAAATGTAATACTTTATTAATTATTTATTACAAGTGCAAAAACGTACAAAATAAAATATAGTTTTAACTGTTTTTTTTGTGTAGAATTACATTTACATTTAAAGATTTAGCAGAGGCTTTTAAACACTTTTTTTAGATGTTTTTTTCAATTCACCAAAGAGGCAAAGAAACATGAGAAGTGCTCGTAATACAGGAACAGTACAAGCCAGAACAGGGAGAGATTAAGAGAAAGAGGAAGCATGGAATTATTTTTGTTTTGTTTTGCAGTTAAATGCTCACGGAAGTGATGAGTTCTCAGATGTCGCTTGAATATTGTCATGGTTTTGGCATTTCAGATGAGGTTGGGAAGATCAAGAAATGGTGAACAAAAATGATTTTGTGCTTCACTGTGATGGCAGATAAAACTTAGAATCATAACATTTTTCATCTGACATCCTCTTATAATGTTAATCAAGTGTAATATTTAAACAGTGTTTTTAAACAGTGATAATTTAGTATTCATAACTATGAACTCAGCATCTGTCCCTCTTCCTCCTCATGGACTCACTCAAATATGTATGCCTTTGTGTTCATATGTTGAATTTGTTTGTGCATGAGAAGAAGTGTTGAGTTCTGAGTAAATATGAGTTCAGAAGATCAAGGAAAGTTTGGTTTCTGATATGACTATTAATATAACACAAGCAGAACTGATCATGAAAAGCACTCAAACCCTAATCAAATGATAATTACATCCAGTGAGCGAGATCAGGAGCATCCATCAGACCTGGATCAGACCTCCATCACTCTTCAGCAGATCCTGTGATCACACAGTCCTCCAAATGTTGACTTCAGCAGCTCGTGGTGTTTGTCTGTTATCTTACACACCATATGAGCTGAAGAAGACATGAGCCTCAACATCTGCTCACCGTGTGTTCAAACACACACACACACACACACACGGCCGCTCTTCACATGTCATTGTGTTCTGATCTGTGCTGTAGGTCAGTCACCTGTGAGCTGAAACTCAATCCATATCATTTCCTAGAAAACAACCGAGCAGAACCGGAACAGAGAATAAAGAACATCAGAAACAGATCTTCACCTCGACACATCTGTCCTGCCAAAACCTGCCCCAATTCAACCCAAACACAGAAATAATAGAAATTTTTCACGTCATTTCCATGACAAATAGGCACATTTCCACCAATTTCTCATTACTGCAAAGCAAACACTTTAATTTTAATATATGAATGATCTTCTTTAAATCATAAAGTCTCTGTACAGTATAATATCGTTTGCATTACATGTATAACATTGCTACATGGTATTTTATTTTTGCATAATGATAATCAGCTGAGTATAATGAGAATTTAGAAGAATAAAAACGCCAAACTAAAACTATCCAATAACAGGAAACTGCCATGTCACGTTAACCTGTCAATTATGTTACAATCCAAATCATGCTAAAAACAGACTTAACTTTCTTTATACAAAACATGATTTCTGAATTATGAGTCAGACACATTGTTATCACATTTAGGCATCTGATGTGATGTTTCCACACAGATCTGGAGTCAAACCGCATCAGAATCTGGATTGTAACTTCAGGCCTGCAAGATTGCTCCAACACAATGATTCAGTTGCATATTTAAATCATATTTACACGCCTGGAGGGATATTTGGCATTGATAACATAATCTGCAATATCAAACAGCTCGTTCTGCAGACAAACCCACATCAGATCTGAAGCGAATCCGCACCAGTAATATTAACAACAGCAGCAGCGAGTGCTTAATAATAAGACGCCCGTGATTTCGGCTCGTTTGACCGAGCAGATGCTGCACCCCATCCACCGATCCGTGTGTGTGTGTGTGTGTGTGTGTGTGTGTGTGTGTGAGAGAGTGTGAGACGGTGAGTGAGAGTGTGTGTGTGTGTGTGTGTGTGTGTGTGAGACAGTGAGTGAGTGTGTGTGTGTGTGTGTGTGTGTGCGTGTCTCACCCATCGCCTGACGCTCCTCTAGATAGATGTTCATTGCGGATGGAGGCGCTGCGGTCGGTCAGGGTGGAGGTGAAAGCGAGGCTTTTGTTCGCATCGGAGCGGTCGGACGCGTCGCGGAGCGCGGATGATGCTTCAGTGACGCTCCGCCGGTGATGCAGGAGGATCGCGTCGGGCGTCCGCGTTTAAATCCATCCTGCTGCGGAAGAAAGAGAAAATCGCTCTCGATGTGCGTCGACGCCTCGATCCCCGCTTGATCTCCGTTAACGGGAGCGCCGAGTCCGTCCGCGCTGCTTCTCTCTTGGTTTGTTTTTCTGCTGAAATGACGCTCTTCCGCCCAGCAGTGATCGGTGCATCCGTCGGTAACGTTACCGGGGGCGCAGAGACCCGCAGCTCCGCCCTCCGGACCACCGACACACACACACACACACACACCAGCGGATCACTTCAGCATCATGCAGCTCTTCATCCTTCACACCAGCTCATTATTCATCATAAATCATCGCTGATTCTTTCTCTCAAACTTATGAACAAACATTCTACCAGTAACGTTAATAGATCAGAGCGTTAGCGCAAAGACGTTATTTATACATCGTTTATGGAACGTTTTTTTCTGTAACATTTTATTTGGATGTTCATATAATGCTTTAGAGAACTCTCCAACAATGCTTAGATAGATAGATAGATAGATAGATAGATAGATAGATAGATAGATAGATAGATAGATAGATAGATAGATAGATAGATAGACAGACAGATAGAGAGACAGACAGACAGACAGACAGACAGATAGATAGATAGATAGATAGATAGATAGATAGATAGATAGATAGATAGATAGATAGATAGATAATGTTAAAACAGTTGAATCTTTGGAGGTTGACAATCAACAATGATCTTCATGAAAAGATTCAAAGCTGTCAAGTTTTAACAATCTTTCAGTTTTACTTTGTCGATACATAATAAGTGAAGTGACATTCAGCCAAGTATGGTGACCCATACTCGGAATTCATGCTCTGCATTTAACCCATCCAACGTGCACACACACAGCAGTGAACACACACACACACACACACACACACACACACACACACAGCAGTGAACACACACACACACACACACACACACACAGCAGTGAACACACACACACACCGTGAACACACACCCGGAGCAGTGGGCAGCCATGCTGCGACGCCCGGGGAGCAGTTGGGGGTTCGGTGTCTTGCTCAAGGGCACCTCAGTCGTGGTATTGAGGGTGGAGAGAGCGCTGGACATTCACTCCCCCCACCTACAATCCCTGCCGGCCCGAGACTCAAACCCACAACCTTTGGATCACAAGTCCAACTCTCTAACCATTAGGCCACGACTTCCACGATACATAAACTGACAAACAATTTCCATAGGATTTTATCCAATAACAATAATCAGATTCTGACCGCTTTGAATTAAATGATCTTAAATCGACACCAGGCCCAATCTGAGTTTCCACGATCATCTGCTGCTGTGTTTCTGTGTGAAACTAGATCAAATAAAGGAAGGACATGTGGAACAGACTTGATTTGCCTTGACTGGCCGGTGTGAAGAGATCACACAACTGTTATAAAGCTTTTCCATCAGGGTCTCTTGATGATGCATCATTACAGTCTCACGTGTTTTCCAGGAAAAGTACAACAAGGGTTCTGAGAGATCAGTAAATTCTCCTCTTATAGCGCCACCTTGTGGTCAAATCTAAGACCAAAACTGGTGCAAGACGTCTTGATAATCAAACATGTCTGGCAGCTGAGATTAAAGGCATCTTTAGATTTTTTCCACACATTTTTCACATGATATATTTGTAAAAGTTCAATACAAGGACAGGATTATCAAATACTGTACATTAGTGTCTCGTGATGAGGGGCCGCTGAGGGCAGGTCAGTTTTCAAAATATAGCATCACATCTTTACTGACATTATATCATCTATCATCTAATTTAATTAGAATAATCTGAACAAGATGCTGACTCATCTCAGCATTTGGAATATTTAAAGCTGAAGTGTTTATTTAAAATTAATTTAAATTGTAGAGTTAAAGTATTAATAAATATTCTAACAGACTGTAAAAAAAGAAAAGTTGAGCCAACTTAAAATTTTAAGGCAACCAGCTTCAGCAGATTTTTGAGTTTTGTCAACTTGTTGTTTTAAATTTATACAACAAAAAGTTGAGAATCTCCTACAAAAATAATTTGAGAGAACTCAAAAATCTGCTGAAGCTGGTTGCCTTAAAATTTTAAATTGGCTCAACTTCTTTTTTTTTTTTTTACAATGCAGTATAAATAATTCTACGAGGAATGGCACATTTTTGACTGTAATTTTTAAATAATTCAACCACAAATGAATAGGATATGTCATGTCCTGGAGAAGCTGTGCTTCGTTGTGAAAGTGAAACTACTGTGTTTGAGCTTCCAGAAGAGGACACAACTAGAAATCAGTGGTTAAGCTGTATTTACAACACTGTTCCAGAACAGTTCAACCCAAATATTAGAGTGTGTGCAGCGCATTTACGGAGGACTATTTCCTGAAGCTGGAAGAGTAGCCTACAATGCAGGCGGCACAAAGACTGTTTCTATAAAGTGGGGCAATTCCAGCTTTGCAAGAACAGTCTGGTGCTTCTGACGCACAGCCTGTAAGTGTGTTTCTGCTACTGATGATTCAGACACGAGTTTTGAGCAGCGTAGAGTAGTGCTTGTTTCTCGTTTCTCCGATCACAGATGCAGACATGGTAATGTTTACGTGAAAAGACAGAATAAGCCATTATAATCAGTAATTATGTCCCCACTGGATGCAACAAATGCCTCGTTTATAATGGGTTTTATTGCTTTAGTCTCGTCGTGCCGGGACACGGCATCACAATACGGTAAGGGGCGTAACATTTCCGTCTCACGCTTGAGGTATTTGGCCAATCACAACGCACTGGATAGCTGGCCAATCAGAGCACACCTCGCTTCTCAGAACGATGAGCTTTGTAAAAATTGGCGCGTTTCAGAGAGGCGGAGAATAGAGGAGCAACAATAATGTACAGTATGTGGAAAATAATGTAATGAACCTTAAACCACATAAACACATTGCATTACACCAAATACACAAAATAATATTATTTTTAGCAACATCATATGACCCCTTTAACATTTATGTTTGCTGAGTCTTTTGACTTTACACAATGGGTTTCTGGACCAACACATATCCATGGTCATACCCTTGATTTGATTTTAACCCATGTTTTTTCTATTTCAAACACTGAAATCAGTAGTGCATCTTTTTTCTGACCTCAGGCCGGTTCTTTTTACTGTCCCTCTTACTCCTCAGAAGTCCATCTCTGGCACGTCTGACTCGCTCTCTTAACATAGTGAAGAATTTTCTGTAGCCTACCGTGATGCATGCAACTCTCTGGAGCTGGACTCTATCTGCTTAATCTGGACACTGATGTACATCTTAATCTTTTTAATTCTACCTGTGCAAATATCATGAATTCTATTGCCCCCTTGAATTATAAAAATCATTGTAGACGGGCTGAACGCAAATGGAAAAAGGATTTTTTTTTAGAAAAATCTAAATTGAATATATTTGGTCAAAATGCATTGTTATAAAAGATGAAGTGCTATGCAGGCTATTTAAGACAATATTAGCTGATTAGACAGCAATGATGACCTAAAATACTAAATGTGTGCCCTCTCTCTCTCTTCAGCATTCACACATCTCTGACCTCAAATACATCAAATATTACCCTTTTAGACTTAGTTTTTGAAGTAAAGAAAATACTATACAAAACTTATTGAAACAACAGTTTTATTATTAAAAAAACAAAAAAAACACTTTCTCATTGGATCTAAGCAAATCTCATAGCTGACCTATGTTTTTATCTCAAAAAAAGTGAGCTGTGACTGAAAAGTGAGGAGTTGCATCTATGAATCTGGGCTGTTTAATCATAACTTAACATCTGACAAACAGTCCTGTTGTAAAATCATGCTTTTTTCATCTCCGTCATCTTTCTAAAGTGAAACTCTTGTTATTAGAGTAGTTTCCAAATGGTGATTGACGCTCGTTTAGATTATTGTAATTGACTTTATAACGGTGTTTCTCAGTCTTCTCTCTCTCGTCTACAGCTAGTGCAAAACACTACTAGATTACTCTCTGGAACCTGCAAGTATGAGCCGGTAAATCCCATTTTATTTGCACTGAAACTCTGGACCAGTCTTCCTCTTCGCTTTAGATTAGCTCCCTCTATATCTAGCCTTCAATACCCCTCAATTATTGTTTTATTATTGTTGTGTCTTATAGTTGATAGTCTTGTTTTATTTATTATGTTTTTATTCTATTCTGACTGTACAGCACTTTGGTCACTTCGGTTGCTTTTTAAATGTGCTTTATAAATAAATGTTGCATTGTATTGTATGGTAAGAGAAACCAAACCAGAATGTGGAGCTAAAACAAGAGCTGTTTATTAAAAGGAAGAGACTAAAAACTCAAAGAACACAGAAAACAAAGACAGACAGAGAGACAGACGTATATATATGTAGCTCTGCAGGTTTAGTCTTACAGAGACGTCAAACTCCACAGAATCAGGAAGAAAGAATCTCAGAGAGACGTGAGTGTGAAGTGTTATAAACATGATGCTGGACTCGGATCTGCTGCTGGACGCTCCGGTGAGGTCCCCTTTAATACAGTCAGTGGAGCGCCTCTATCCATGATTACAGGCCAAAGAGACAGTTTAAGGAGATTGTTGTTGGCTCACAGACGGAAGAATATTGTGTTTCACCTGATCCTCACTGCGGCCCCAGATCTCCAGACAGACCCTGGCCCTCGCTGTGGTCGGAGCCCCAGAGCCGGTAGAACTGAGTGAAGTCGATGTATGGAGGCACTCTTCCCGTCTCGTCCGGTTGCGCCGCCTGACTGCCTCTCTGCCGGAACAGGCTGCCGTCTCCGGAGCTGGAGCTGGAGCTCTGCGTGTGTGTGTTGGTCGACTGCAGCGTCGCTGTGGGACTCTGACTGAGGGGAGGAGCACAGATACACAGAGGGGCGGGGTCAGCGGGAGGGGCGGGGTCAGGACTCTCACTGATGGGCTGTAAGGTGTCAATGGTCAGGGGGATCAGGGGTGTCAGTAGACTACAGTTAAACCGGGGACCGTGGAGAGAGATTTATGCGTTATTGATATAGTTACGAATGCATTCAGCTGTAGGAAACACCATTAGGTGGGTGCAGGATTATTACAGCTAACTAAAAACATTTACATTATTTTATAATTGAAATTGAACATTTTAACTGAAATATTTTCTTAGTTTAACTTAATGTACTAAAATAGAAAAAAATTGAAAACTGAAAAATTATAAAACTAAAATTATGAAAAAAATAAACAAATTATATATATATATATATATATATATATATATATATATATATATATATATATATATATATATATATATATATATATATATATATATATATATATATATATATAAAATATATATATATATATATATATATATATGAAAACGATTAAATTATTAAATAATTAAATTATGAAAATAAAAATGAGTAAAAACAATATGGACAGAAAAAAACTAATAAAAATGACAAACTAAATTACTAAAATTAAAAAGGAAACATAATTTCTCATTTTCATTTAGTTTAACTTAACTTAAAAAAATAAGAAAATAAATAAATAAATACAATTCTAAAAATAAATAAAAACAATAGACACAATAAAAAAAACAATAACTAATAAAAATGGCAAAAACAAACTAAATTACTCAAACGTTAAAATTAAAAATTATTTTACAAAGCAACATTTCTTATTTTCATTTAGTTGAACTATCTACATATACTACTAAAAATGGCAAAAACCGCAAACTAAATTTAAAAAAATGTATCTAAAATTAAAAAGGGAAACAGCGTGGTCAGTGCTGTGTTACCTGGGGGTCGGCGTGTCTCCCTCCAGAGTGGACGCGGTGTTGGAGCCGTTGGTCAGCGTTCCCTGCGCCGGCATCACCAGAGACAGCATGACACTGGTCTTACTGGTGCTCTGATGATTAGAGTACGGCACAGACACCGGGTAGATCCGTCCTCCTGCACACACACGCGCACACACGCGCACACACGCACGCACGCACACGCACACACACACACGCACACACACACACACACACGCACACACACGCGCACACACACGCACACACACACGCGCACACACACACACACGCACACACCAGTGTTAATTATGATGCAGAATTTAAACTCAGACTGGACGTGACGCGCTCAGAATCTGTGTGATGATGCTGATTAAAACACACACTGACTGTGTATTAATGCATTGGGTTTGAAAGCCTACACTAATATAATACGTGGAGGAGGAATTGTTCATGCATATGGTTAATATTTAGTAAATGTAACTATTAAAATATAGTTACACTCATTACACCATGGCTCAGAGTTGTCGACCAATATAGATTTTCTGATGCTGATGACAATGAGGATAAGGATAATTATTTGACATAAAATTTTGAACTTATTAAAAAAATTAACCTGCATGAATGTTTTTATGTAGTCTATAAAAGTTTGCAAGGTTCTTGATATTAAATTAAATTCATTATATTCTCTTGCAAAGAGCTTTTAATTTATGTATACATATTAGTGTTGTCAAGTTTCGTGCATTAACGCAGGCAATTACTTTTTTTTAGTTTAACGCGTAAAAAATATTTTCAAGGCGGGGCTAGGGTTGGCCACCCCACTCACAACTGCTGCTCTCTTTTTTCTTGAAAAGAATTGCATTTATTTAGATGCAGAACGTCTTTACAAGCACATCAAATGGGAGACTTTCAGACGCACTAAAAATTCACCTCAAACGAGCGCGGAAGCGGTACAGCAGCACACACAAAGGCACCGGCACGCACTGTAGCCTGTATATTTCATTTCAAAGCGCGAATGAAACTATGTGCATGCACTGTCGTGGTCAATTAAGTCATGAAGTTACCAAAACGGTGCAAGTGCAGTCGTCACCTTTATTTAATAGCGCTTTATAGAATACAGATTGTGTCAAAGCTGCTTTACAGCGTCAAACAGGAAAATAGTTTGTCAATAATGCAAGAAGACAATGACAAAGAGTCCAGTTAAAGTCAGCTCATTGATGATTCAGTTTAGCTCTCTTCCAATAGTGTCTGTGCAATCAGTCAAGCATCCCTAACTAAGCGGCAAGGAACCAAAACTCCATCGGTGACAGAATGGAGAAAACACCTTGGGAGAAGCCAGGCTCAGACGAAACCAGCATGCGTGCTTTATTACAGGCTGCAGCACAGGTCAGGCTGCTGTACATATGTTATATATGAGTCAAATTTAAGATCCTATCTCTGCAATGGTTTTCCAAACTTTCTCCCTCATCTAACACACCCGATTCAACTCGTCAGCTCATTAATAGAGACTTTAAGACCTGAAGTGGGTCAGAAAAGGTACAGAGTATATAAAACAACACACGATGCGTGTGAGGTCCACGTCCCGTTCAGCAGCAGCAGCTCTTACAGTAACAGCAGCCACATAACCTCATCACCAGCTGCTGCGATGCCTGCTCATCAGATCACCAGATAAAAGAGCTGGAAGGATTCATCTAC